>NC_089780.1:30275165-30277665 GCF_040412425.1 Macrobrachium rosenbergii | reverse complement strand
CGACGTATTAATAATATTTTCTTATCTTTTCTTAGGTCTGTTTATAGTTTTCAGGGGGAAAACGTTTACCTTTAGGCTGGAAAGTCTTTAGAAACGTTTTTCGTAAAGAAAACGTTTAACGTTTCAACCTTCCCGCATGTCATGTAAATTATTGAAATTTACTTTCATTCTAAACTCAGGTTTTTAACCTTTTACAGTTTGTAGTGTTGTGAACTATTATATATATATACAAATGGATAACTTACGCCTTGCATTAAAATCTAGAAATGTGATGTTTATTTATTAAACTGCCAAACGTAAGCTTTTTTTGCACGCTCCCTAGGTTTGCTTATATGCCTGCCTGATAATGTATGATAGATTACTATAGTGTCCAAAAGGTGAAATATATTAGGTAATTTAGTCGGAGAAGTTGAATTCGAAAAGTTCATGTTATACACTAATTTTGTAGACGTACACAAGCCGAGGTTGGTGAAATTATATATATATATATATATATATATATATATATATATATATATATATATATATATATATATTATGCGCGTGTATTTAATACCGAACCAGTGAAGTTGTGCTGTTGAAATTGCTATGTATGCATACATATACACATACGTACACGTGTGTGTGTTTAATAGTAATAATCAGAATGCGCTCTTGACGTATTTATTAAAAAAATTACAGTAATAAGTTACCAGTAATTATGTGTAATATATATATATATATATATATATATATATATATATATATATATATATATATATATATATATATATATATATTTTGAAGAGGCGCGTTCGTTTACTTACTTTGCTCGTATGCAAAAACGGGCTGTTATTTTGTGGGAGCTTGTATTTTGTTTACGCATTTGTATAAACACAGGCTGCTGCATAGACAGTTTGCCAAACAGGCTTTATCAGGATGAAGTGCATCAGTTACCACCCACGTGACGTCAGTACGTGATGGTCACATGGCACAGGAACTGACCAATGGGCGCACGTGTTGCAAGCGGAACTGACCAATAAACACACGAGTTGATGGCCGCCCCTGCAACACGCGTCAGAACACCAGCTGCACCCTGAGCTCTGTTGCGGGAACCGCCGTGTGTAGGCTACGTGTGGACAGTGCAGCTGATGTCAGTTTTCAGATTTAGTTTTTTAATGCTTTTGACACAGTTTTCTCTACGTTATTCTAAGAGATATACTTTTGAGGTTGTTTAATTCAGGGTTCTTTTACTCGGGGAAATCTAAGCAAAGTTAGTTGGGTTGAGACGATTCAGGCTTCCAACCAGTCTTGCCTGCTGCTGTTGTAGTCTGATGAGATTGACAGTATGTTGCTTCAAGTAAAACCTCTAGCCTGTGTTTCTTCGTGCGGACTTCAAATGATAACTTACTGGGGAAGACTTTTCTTCACGTAAACATAAGGTTATCGATTATTTTGATGGTCGTTACGAAAATGGAGGGAACACAGTACTACACAACCCTAGTTGCATTTATTGATCATAAGAAATACCTAATCAACTGCCACAGCCCGTGAGAGTAGAGTTGAAATGCGTGCGAACGCACGTTAAAAAAGTGCTCGTGTGCGTTTATGGATTGAAACAACAATTACCGTAATGGTGAGGGGTAAAGGGGAAAATGCTTTCCATTAGGCTATATCTTATCGACCAGTATGGATTTCCTCAGGGTTGTGGGGGGGGGGCGGAGCTGCCAAAGTCCACCTCTCCCCCCCACATGTATCGAGCGCTGCACCTCCAGAATTAAATCCCTGTCCCCTCCCCAATCTGAAGAACCTTTTCCAGTTATTTGTTCGATTTAGCCTAAGGTTCAGACTAGTTACCGCCGGAGAAATGCAAAATTTTCTCGCAACTAATTGTTTAGAGAACCAGGAACTCTCAGGTATACTCTTATTTGTGTACTATATATATATATATATATATATATATATATATATATATATATATATATATATATATATATAGAGAGAGAGAGAGAGAGAGAGAGAGAGAGAGAGAGAGAGAGAGAGAGAGAGAGACGTTAAAAAATAGTTTTATTTCCCAGAAACACCTTTTACGTATGTTTATCTTCTACTTTATGAAACCCGTTTTGTCCTTTTTGATATAAGTTATGATAACCGTTATGTTGTAGTATGCGGAGCAACCTTCAATATGCATCATCTGTATCGGCGAGGGTCATGTGATGCATTGGGTATACATGTGTAGGTGTGTGCGTTTGTTCGTTCGTCCGTCAACTGGCAGGAGTACGATAGCCTTGATTGTTACCCAACCAAGCTACCCCATCAGTAAGTCAAAACCCCGTTAATACGCCTTCACGGGGCATTGATAGCCTCATTATACATTCGGTACGGAATTCATTAGACGTACGAATTCTGCTTGAAATTATAACATGAGATGTGAAAGGATTGGCTGGCCATGTCGCAATTTATGCTTTGGAACGAACGGGTTGAAACGTGCGTCGCCAAGCAAACTTTGGTGGCTCTTTAT
>NC_089780.1:30217665-30270165 GCF_040412425.1 Macrobrachium rosenbergii | reverse complement strand
CCCCCGCCCCCACAAATCGCATCTATGTTTAGGCTTCCTTTTCTGACTCAACTGAAAAGGGGAAAAAAGAAAAAAAAGAAAAAATGGGTTGTTGCTAAGGGTGAGATGGAGTACGAGACTGCCCTGAAAAAAAAAAAACTATCTTTCTCACTCACTGGCTTAATGTGGTGAACGTAAGTGGTGGCGGCTGGCCTAGACCTATCCCTTTTATGTGAGGTGTTTTGGGGGCGGAAGGGAGAGATTCATTCATCCTACAGTAGACTCGAGATACTCGATAACGCTGTATGAGCCTATGCAGAGGGATGCGTAGCGTAGCATCAGTGAGACTATTTATGAGTGTGAGTTATATTTAAGGGTGATGCCGCTTGTGTTTCTTCGATTCTCGCGCTTTTTATCAGCATTTGTAAAGCTCTTTTTTAAGACGTTTTTCTAATGGCTTCTATTTTGAGATACACTAAAAATGTTTCTATGGTCTGTATTTAAAATACTAATTATAGATTTTAGAACAAGTTTATATATTTATATATATATATATATATATATATATATATATATATATATATATATATATATATATATATATATATATACTTTTTTACTCTAGTAAAATCTCTACTAACACACACACACATATATATATATATATATATATATATATATATATATATATATATATATATATATATATATATATATATACTTTTTTACTCTGGTAAAATCTCTGTTGGTACAGGTGCCCTGTTTTAAAACCCTTAGGCACAGAAGTTTATCTCATACTGAGGAAAGGGGCCCTGGGCACAACTTCTATAACATGCATGCTCCCCACCTCTCTCTCTCTCTCTCTCTCTCTCTCTCTCTCTCTCTCTCTCTCTCTCTCTGTGGTTTAGAGACCATTAAAAAATAACTCGGGAAAATGCTAAGAAAATCTCTGAAAAAATGCCATGGGTCTTGTCGGAAGTCATTGTGTAACGACCAAGGCAAAGGCTGAAATATTAGCTTTTGTCTCCGGGCACTGACGACGGGGCATAGTTACAAAGGTTCAGGAGGATGTTCCTCGGGGCTATTGCTCTGGGCCACGTCAGGAGCCTGAAGGCTGCCTCGAGGTTTTAAACCGCAGTACACGTAGGTTTCGTACCTTTAATCGTTCAGGTTTCCATTAGTTGAGATCCTAAAAGGCGCTGAAGTTGCTCTCGGGAGGCTCTTTGACTCGCGTCACGTTCAGTTGGTTGTGATTTTGGAAGCCTCTGGAAGCATGTCCAATTATCTTAACTACTGGAAAGGTTGGCGCAAATTACTCCCATGATGCTTGTAGTGATTCTAAAGATGTCGAGAATATTACCAAGTCTTAGCAACAGTTGAATTGCACGTAGTGATTCTAGAAATGTCGGGAATATTGCCAAGTCTTAGCAGTAAATATGTTGCTTCTGTTGAGTTTAGAGATGTCGAGAGTATTACCTAATCTTAGCAACAGATAAATTGCGTGTAGTGATTCTAGAAATGTCGAGAATATTACCGAGTCTTAGTAACAGCTATGTTTCTTGCATTGAGTCGAGATGTAGAGAGTATTACCTAGCCTAAGCAACAAATTGTTGCTTGTAGTGATTCTAGAGATGTCGACAGTTCTACCTACTTAGTCTTGGCAACAGATTTCTTCCTTGTAAATTAACTTGAACACTTGTAACCACATTCGTGATAAGTTGGAAGTTGAAAATCATCTTCAACTTGCTAAAACAACAACCACGCTGCCCCTCCCGGCATTTTGTTTTCGAGCCCTTATTCAAACCATGGGAAAAGGTGATTTCCCTGCAGGCAAGAGTCGCTGATTATTGTAATTATATTTCCACGATTATGATGGTAGTCGCAAAAATCAGGTGCGATTGCCGTGGTGTCTAGAGACTCGGAAAATAGTGTAATGATTTCCCGTCATTACCCACCCAATCGACCGGAAAATACTCCCCCTCGACAGGGCTTTATAACGTTGCATGTGGCTTGCGCGATGCCTTCGGCTGTTTTCCTCTTCTTAATTGGAATCATTTTGGGGGAATGACCTTGATTTTCAAACATTTATCACGTCTTTCTCTCCCCTTTACTCTTGTTAGAGAGAGAGAGAGAGAGAGAGAGAGAGAGAGAGAGAGAGAGAGAGAGAGAGAGAGAGAGAGAGAGAGAGACTCCCTTAATTTTGTAACCTTTATACTATTCTTCCCATGTTTCATGTATTGCGTTGTACAACTGTGAATGGTATTCCTTTTAAATGATTCCATTCCATTCCTATCCCATCCCACATCTTCCCTCCCATCCTGTTCTTCTTCATATATATATATATATATATATATATATATATATATATATATATATATATATATATAGAGAGAGAGAGAGATATATATATATATATATATATATATATATATATAGAGAGAGAGAGAGAGAGAGAGAGAGAGAGAGAGAGAGAGAGAGAGAGAGAGAGAGAGAGAGAGAGAGAGAGAGAGAGAGAGCCACCTTGAGGAGAAGGGTGAGGTATAGAAGGAACGGGGCAGGAGTAGGATTCGATGCAACTGCTGATGGGGAGAGAGAGCGTCTTTTGAGTATCCGTTGCCCTTTCTTGAATCGTCAGGTAGGAACTTTTATGGGCTGTTTGCGTTGTCGTGGTTTGAAAGTGGGTTACGCCCTAAGTGCCCCCGAAGCAGGACGCGCTGTTTAGGGTAATCACGGCCGGGAGGCTAATCACACTATCTTAGGTCATAGGTTACAACGAGTGAACATAACGTTCTCTTCCCTCCTTCCAGATGTGATTCTTGTTATTGCATTGGGTCAGGTTCGTATTTTTTAGCATCCGAAGGCAATTTTCAATTTTGTGGGTCAAGTGTCTCGGTATTTTTCTCTGAACCGGGAAAATTGGATCCCCCGGGCTATGTCTCTTTTTTATTTGTAACCCTTTGAATTAGAAGATTCCCAGACCCCGTTCTGATTTTTTAGTCGATTAAATTTCCTTTTCTGTTTCTTAAAAAATGCCTAGTTCTTTTTCTTTTGTGTGTGTGTGTGTGTGTGTGTGTATGCGCGATTCTGTGATTCTCAGGCGTCGGCGGGAGTAGACAAGGGATTCACACAATCCTCTTGCACAGACGTTGATAGCCGGCGGCGATCAAAATGGTAGCTGAGAACACCTTTGACCCTACATTGACTTTTGGGTTAGTAGTTCAGATGACCTTGGAAGTGCCCTTTGCCCTCGACCGTGCCCCGGAGTATACACCAATGGCCGGAGGCTGAGTGCTCTGAGAGACAAGCGTTGGGAAGGGTTGCAGGGTCCTCTTGGGTTCGGTATGGTAGCCCTGTCACCTCACCTCCTCCGTCCGTAGCTCTCTCTCTCTCTCTCTCTCTCTCTCTCTCTCTCTCTCTCTCTCTCTCTCTCTCTCTCTCTCTCTCTCTCTAATTGGCGGCTAGTGGGAGCCAGTTTTTGTTCCCCCTGCTCTCTCAAGATCAAGGTTTTGCTTGTTACATATTGTGTGTTGCGAGATGGCCGTGCTCCAGTTTTGACTTGGAACCCTTATTAATGTGCCTCTCGAAGGTGTCATTTTTGGCTTAGGTACGAGTTTTTATTGTTTAGAATGATGAGTCCCCTCCAGGGTCTTGACTAACGACAGTTTTCTAACACCCTACGAGATGGATCAGTTACACTTAGCCTATGCAGATGGAGTTGAGAGAAGTACTGCTGGCTCCCTCCCGCCTTCATGACTTAGCTCCCTCGTAGAGAGGCTCCCCCTCCCTCGCAGGGAGACTCCACCAGAATACAGGTTAAATTTGTCTTGATCGTTGCATGTAGTATCAAGTGGTCGTGGTTTGCATGTGAATAACTGTTGCGTAGGTGTTGTAATGTTTATCACAGACTGATTTGCAATTGGTCATACAGACAGTTACTGGGGAGAAAGTTTGAGAAATTCTCAAAGTTCGTCATCCAGTGGTTTTTCTCGTTCACTTTACTAACTGGACTTTTATTGTCTGAAGCTTTAATTTCATAAGTTGAATTATGATTGTAGTGCTCTAGTGGCATGCGAAATATTCTATGAGCTGACAAGACTTTGTTAAAGTAAAAATAAAAAAATCCTTTATTTATTCAAACTGAAGGAAAGGAAGCAAATTCTCAATTCTCTTCGTAGAAAAATGATAATTGAAGTAGCACTGAGGGAGGGAGGGAGAAGGAGCAACAACAGGCAGAGCGTAGCCGGCTGGTGGTGGTGGTAGTGGTAGGGTGGTGGTGGTGGAGAAGGCAGCAGTAAGGGTAGGGTTGTGTCGTGGGGTTTAAGGAAGGATTGGGGGTACGTTGAGAGGGTTGTTTGAGGGGGTTGGGAGGGAAGGGATGAAGGAGGGGTTATAACACGACATCAGCAACATTGGAACACTGCACCTGCTTCTGCGAGTTTGCAATCTGGCCAGCGCTCGACCCTGAAGACAAGAAGGGCAACAGAAGGCGGTCGACGCCACAGTGCACGGGACTCTCTTGCACTGAAAGGGACTTCCTTGAAGAGCCTCGTTCGGGAGGGACATGGTGCTAATGCCTTATTCATATGGAAGGTGTCCTTGTTGCCCGTACACATACATATACGTGCATGCATACATACTGGCACACAGCTGGAGTGGCTGTGGTGTCTGGCAGATGGCGTAATAACCCTCTTTCACATAATTTGGCTTTTCGAAATTTTATCTCGCGTTTTAGAATATTATGGTTACGTGACCCCACTGTGTACCTCGAGGTCGAGAGCCCTCAAAAAGATTTACACATAGCCTATCCCTCAGTGGTTCCCTGAGAGGTTTTCCTAAAAAAGCTCACAGGCTAATACTTGTGGGATTCTCCTTGTAGAATTATTAATTCTTGTAGTGACTTAATTAACAGGTTTGAGTAAATACTGCTTGCAGATTTTTGGTAACTAGCCCATACATATACGAAGGTGAACAGTAAAATGCAAAAGAAAACATTGTCACAAATATATATACTTGTATAGGCCTTACTGCTTGACATTCGTGGTAATACTGATAATGATTTTGATGATGAAAGGTTCCTTGGGTATAAGTACTATGGTATGACAAATGTTACATCATTGTGTGTGTGGTGTTGGCAACCTTGAAGTCGAGTTGTGTCATAATTATTCTTCTATGATGTGACGATGTGTCAGATGTCACTTCTTGTTGATCCGCGAACTTGACAAAAGCTGAAAATATTATAAGGGATGATATTATTTCTTCAAAGAGAAATTCTAATTGTAGTTGTGCATGAATGACTTGTTGTTATCACACCTTAAAATTATTGTTATCGCACCTTAAAATGATCACACCTTAAGACAATTATTTAAATTGAAATCATAATGGCAGGAGTAATGAATAAATGTAGCTTTTCATTTTGTTTTCTGACCTAGCACATTAGGTGTTAGTGTTCACCTTCAACATATTTATTTAATCAATATTTGATAACTAATGATTTAATTTCCGTGGAAACTAACGGCTTCTCTTCTTTGGCAGCTTTCATGAAGATCAAGAAGAGAGCCGCCCCCACCAAAAGGGACGACGAGCAGCCCCCGCCCTTGGTCAAGAGACCCAAAACCACCACTTCATAACCCCCTGCGAGGAACTACCTAGACGATGCCTCCCTTGGAAACGCTCCCATCCCCTCGAGTTCCCCACCACCAGAAGCGAGGGAACGAACGCCGCCGTCTGCGGAATGGAAAGCACGACGGCATCAGGCGGGGGCCGGGGCGGGGGCATTTCCAGGATTCTAGAAGGAGGAAGGCGTTGTGGAAAGCTCGCAGTCTGGAACACGAACCTCCTTGTCGAAATAGCAAGACTGTGATAACATATTCTGTGGGGTGGATGACAGGGACGTCCCTCCCTCCCTTCCGAGGGGAACGTCTTGCCAGAGATGATGTTCTTCACTACGGTGTCGCTGAAGAAGGACGGCGGGGGCTGTTGGCCCCACCTCCCTCGCTCCATCCCTCCTTCCCTCCCTCCCCATGTCATCACTGCATGGCTTTCAAGATCTCAAGCTCAGCGAAGCTAAGCGAAACTGCCGGTGCCTCTCGATGCCACGTCCTCGAGGCCGCCACTTGTGCCGAGGAGGGGAGGACTAGTACTGTAATACTGTAGTGTATGAGTAGGAAGTGCAAGTGTTCAGGTATGGGGAGAGAAAGAGAGTGAGAGAGAGAGAGGAGTGTGAGTGGCAGGGAAGGGAAGGGAAGGCCAATGTGAAAAGGGCGTCTATCTGATAGAGGACGAAATTCTCCAATAGTGCTCATGATGCTGCTTCCAGACACAACAGACTCGAAAGAGAGTAAAAACAGTCGCTGGAGTTCAAAGTGAAGTTGACTTGTGAAAACCAGTGCAGAGTGCCTCGTCTCAAATGATCCACCGTTCGCTTTGATTTTTCTCTTTTCTGTTTTATATACAATACAATACATTCATAGACCTGGCCCCCCTCCCTGGTCCCCTCGCCCTTACCCTCAAGTGGCCGGCCCCTTTGGACCTTCGTAACAAACATTTATGATCTCAGCATATTTTGAAACCTTGTTTTTTTTTCTGTAAATACCAACTGTATTTATTATTTCTTGTGTTATACATTTTGGGTGTGCCTGTGTGCCTAAGTCTTGTAGTAACTGTCCGTTGTTGGGTATGCCGTGGAGCGTATACTCTGACCC
Source organism: Macrobrachium rosenbergii (assembly GCF_040412425.1). NCBI lineage: Eukaryota > Metazoa > Arthropoda > Malacostraca > Decapoda > Palaemonidae > Macrobrachium > Macrobrachium rosenbergii. The sequence continues at coordinate 30,263,485 of NC_089780.1, read as the reverse complement.
CAAACAAGGGGGTATGAAAGTTGAGCCCATCCCTCACGAAAGAAGTGATCACAAGAGGCGTTAGTGAAAATTATGTATGCTGTGTTTTGACTTTGTTCCCAAAGATCGATTTATGATATGCTAATTGGACGTTGCCCAAAGAAGCTTCGAACCCCGAGCGCGCAAGTGTCTGTCTGTCTGTCTGTCTGTCTTTTTTTTTTGCCTTCTTGTTTAGTATTGAACCTCAGATGCTGTGTGGAGAGAGAGAGAGAGAGAGAGAGAGAGAGAGAGAGAGAGAGAGAGAGAGAGAGAGAGAGAAATGCTTGTGTGTGCACAGTGTATGTATTTATCATTATGGTTCGACACGTGTCACCACCTGTCACTTTGTTTACTCCACCATATTCAGATCTCATTTCTGAACATTGGCCTTTTTATATATATTTCTCAGTATGTTTAAACAGAGGTAAATCTGCAAACATTTAAACAGTACAAAATTTTTGTAGTTATTTATAACTATTCTTTTAATTTATTTAGAATTGAGGTGTTTGCGTATATGGGTTCTCATCTCACGAGGGAATAAGAAACAGCACACACACCCTTCAGTGTAACCTGTTTTTGTTTTTGTTTATTTTAAGCTTCTAAGCTCAATATTTGCTGTTGTTTTAAGCCCTGATTTCTGTCAAGTTGCTCATGGCTCATAGAAGCACACCTTTAATAATTGCCCTAATTTATAGTATTCTATCTAAGTACTTCACCTTTGCGTGACAAGTACATTACTTTTTTTATTTTATTTTTTTCTCCCTTGCATTATTTATGAAAGGAATTTGATCTCGCTGGTGACTTGGTCCAGAACGTTGTAGCTCAATATTTGTGAATTTCCCAGAGAACAAAAATTTTTGCAGCCTTGTGAATCTTCCGCTGTCATTTTGAACAAATCAAGTGAACGGCCCCTTACATTGCATTGTGGTGTTTGTTGTTGACTTCGTAAATAATCACTGAGAGTTTTGCGTAATCGCTTCGAGCAGCAGCCAGCCATTCGGAAGGAAGACGCCGTGACTGGCCGCACCCACAACCAAAATGCTGAAATTTCAATGACACAGTTGTGATAAGAGGAGGTTTACTTTAACATGGCAGCCATTACATATACCTTTAAGTAATACTAATGAATAGTCATGTATAAAAACCTTTTATTGTTTCCCTGCCCCATTTAAGTATTTATTTAAAGTAGTGTTATTTATTGCAGTGCTATTTATTAGGTGTTATGATTAGTCAAGTTATACACGGAGATCACTTTCCGAGCAAATGGAAGGAGCTTATATAATATAGTCCAGATTTTGGAACGCTCGTTTGTTTCTGGTTTGACTGTTACCTGCCACTGATATCACGATACAAAGATAAAGTTGTCGAACAATTGATCTCATTTATAAAGCAGCATGAAAATAGTTATTAATGATAATTTTTTTTTTCATAGAACTGAACTTTGAACCTTCAACTCTCTTAGCTGCGCTGCGACAGTTGATAATGTCATCTGTTCACGATGCCAGTTATTACTGACGGGAGAATTGTTGGATGCATTCAGTTCCACAAAGCTATCGACTTTCTCTGTTTGTACTCATCACCGCTTTTTCATCTATCCAAGAAACATGATCACTGACCTGTGTGTGACATTATAGTAAAGAGTCCGGAGACCTACCTCTCCGGAAGGTTTTCAGAACACTTTTACATGTGACTAGCTGCTATGTCTACCCAATATTTTTATTTACCTGTTAACTTTTTCTCGTTTTATTCTGATCGTAAGGCCTGCTATTGTAGTTCAATAGGTGGGAGAGCCATTCACACATTACAGTGGGCTCTCCTTTTATCATATAACATTAAATTAAGAAACCAACCTAACCCACGCTAATAGCTATTGACTGCTGAGAAATCTCATTCCTCCGCGCACCCAATCCGGAGGAGGCAGATTTGATGAAGCTTTGCAATGTAAACCTACTTGTGTCATAATCCATGGAGAGAGAGAGAGAGAGAGAGAGAGAGAGAGAGAGAGAGAGAGAGAGAGAGAGAGAGAGAGAGGAGAGAGAGAGAGAGAGAGAGAGAGAGAGGAGTTGGAGTGGACGAGCAGCGCTATTGTTGCCACAACACTCGTGAGTGCTTTGTGTGTGTATTCTGAAAGAATGTGTGCATGAGTATGTCAAGTTCTCAGCCCGTGCATTACTTGTGTGTGCTAAATGCTGATTCAAGTGGACAAGAGGAGGTGTTTTGAAAGAATCTTTGGATTTTAGAGGGGAAAAGTGACCAAGGATTGCTTGTCCTCATGAGAAATGTGAAATGTCATCTTTGCAAATGGCAAAAAAGTACCATTTATTGTAAATGCATGAGCTGATGGTTTCCAGTTGTTTAGCCCTTAATATTTTTTTTTTTCTGCTGTCTATACACCGCCTTGCTTCCATGCCTACAATAGTTATATTCAGGATTTATAACCAGTGTACCCAAACCAGACCTGTCAGTTCTGTTTCCTATGGAGATGAAGTTTGAATAAGTTCGAATTCGACCGAGATACAGTATTTCTTTGAGTCTGCCCATCACAGCCACATGTGGGAAGGCGAATTCAATTGATATCAACTTAAGAAGTTGTGACCGGTCAATTGTTGACAAAGTAGTTACAGAAACCTACAGTACGTATGTAATTGCGAGGAAGGGAGGAACACATCCCGTGGGACAGTACTGCTTGCTCTGGAATAATAGTTATTCACGCAGTCTATAAGCTTCAGTTGTAGTAGTAATTGAAAAGGTTATTACAATCATGTTCTATTGAAGAACCATTGTTTCGATCATCATCACTCCCATGTATACCAAACTATAAGTTTGAATATGGAAATTGGCATAATTTGTGAATATTTCAGACCGTAAGAACATGATGTAATAATTCTTATCCAATTTCTTTTATTAATTTTCTTTTCAGCTTCTCTTCTGTTAATAGTTTATCAGTTATTAATTGTTCAAACAGACAATCATTGTTTTATGTTTTGTTAATTAAGCAAGAATTACCCTCAGGTTCTAAAATGAGTTTACAGAATTTGTACTGATTTTGAAAACCGATTGGTGAATCTGTATGTATGTAAAAATTTAAAGTTAGGTTAAAGTGTATTCAATGGATTTTTCTTAATTTCAAAGGTAGAAAATTTTAAGTTCCATATTTGTTTGAGGTGTTTCTTATGATAAAAATGGTCATTTTATGTCCTAGAAAATTTCATGTCAAACTATCGGTTGGCAGAACCACCGATATATATTTTTGTATGCACATACTGATGGTAGTTTGAATTTTCCCATACAACTTGTGTCTCTGTCTGTGTCTATCTGTCTGTCTGTCTGTCTGTCTCAGTTGTTTTATACCTTCATTACAGCTGTTTGTTTTTGTGTGCCCCGAGTGTCGTCTAAAGGGCATTTTCACAGATGTCTTGGAAATTGTTTCTGAAGCTATTTAAACATTTATTGAATTTCCAAATCTTGAGTGAAACTTGGGACATATCTATGTGAATTTTAGAATTTCCATTTCAATCGTATTTAACAGTGTTTAAAAATTAAAGTAAAGTTTCAGGATCTTCAGTGTTTCGAGCCTTGAAAGGCCCTCGAGTGTTCCAAGTATATAAGGCCCATTGGAAAAGATTTTAGAATAACATTTGAAGCATTCTAATTTAATAAGCGAACTATTATATTATATTCATCTGTGAGAGTGGCAGTGTGGTTGGTGGAGGTTTGTCAGTGTTTCTTTTATATAAATTCCCCCCCCCTTTTTTTTTATTTACCATTTAGTGCCAAATGTTAGGTCGTAAAGAGAGACTTTCAGATTTGGCTTGGTTTTGATCTGTAGACCCAATTTTCGTTTTTCTTGAAGAGTGAAGAAAACGGGCCTCAGGACCGGATCTTGGAACATACCGAAAGTGAACTCACTGATTTCGATTTGAGTGACTCACTTGCAAAGTTTTATTTTGTATAAAAAATGTGTAAATTTCTTGTAAAAAAATTCCCAGGAGATGTATAAAAAAACTACCTTATATTTCATGTATCCACAATTAGTTTCCCCAATTCTGCTCCAGCTGTTTTTTGAGGCCCGTGCATTTTGTCTCTAGAATTCGTTCCAGAAATAGAGTACCTGTCAAAAATATCATGTTTTTCCTTTAGTTTTGAAGAATCTTCATTCATAAGTATTTTGGAGTGTAAGAAATCAAATTGTCTTTTATTTTCGTCCCAGTAGTGTTTGTGGTGATAAAAGGAAGTCACGTTGGTAAAGTTGACAACCCGTACGAATCGGCCAAGTTTCTCTGTGGGGGCTCGCGGTTTCACCCCGAACCTCTATTTTGATCTCATAACTGAAAATTGTAGTAGAATTCGTAGTAATTATTATATGTGTGAATATTGTAAATAAGAGTATTGTCCAAATTATGATGGCAAAATTATTGTACATATGAATTAAATAAATAATAATCAGATCTTGTCTTTTAGATTTCCTTGAGTAATTATTATTATTATTATTATTTCAGAAGATGAACCCTTTTCATATGGAACAAGCCCACCAAAGGGGCCATTGACTTGAAATTCAAGCTTCCAAAGAATATTATGGTGTTCATGTGAAAGAAGTAACAGAAGGTAATGGGAAATACAGAAAAAGGAAGAGATCAGTTTAAAGAAAAACAGCTAAATCAATAAAGAATTAAAAACGTGGGTAAAATATGAAAATACAAGTTTAACTGTATTAGATAGAATTTTTCATCCTTGCACTCAAAAAGGGAAACCAAATGATGCAATAATCTACTTAATCCATCCCCAAAACTGTGTAAATGTTCGATTATGCACATGCAAAAAAGCAATTGTAATATCCACAATGCCCACTTAACTTTTCGAAACTTCGCGGTTATTTTCGATACACTTGTCACTACAAAGCCTAAAGATCCAAGTGCAACAAATATATAAATAAAATAACCCAGATTATACAGCCTAAACGAGTTAGATATCTTGTAAGCGGTAAAGATGTTTCAGTACAGCATCATAATGCAAGTCAGAAATTGCAGCATTTACAGCATCATCACTCGGCACACCTTTAATTAATAAATAAGACGACGAACTCGATAACCAGTCGGTGAAAGAGTAACTGGTTATGCACAGATGAAGCTGAACGTGTGGGAATCAACCTCCCAATAAAAGGAACTAGGGAACCGCTTATTTTCATTTGCAAATGAGAAAGGAATATTCAGTGTTATTCAAATGATTAACGTGTATTAAAAAAAAAATATATTTACAAGAATGACTTGAAACTAACAAGCACCCAGCACTGGTTTCATGAGCACTTCCCAACTCATGACTAAAGGGTAAAAAGCATTTTGGTCAAGATAGATTGCATAATCATCACGAAACATACAATGTGATATAAAAAGCTAAATGTAGACGAAAACTAAGAAAATTTTTACTAGGAAGTGCTGAGAAAATTAAAGGTTTATTTCTGGCACCGGTACCAGAATATTAAGAGTGTCATTGTTATAGGTTTAACTATAATGTGAAAAAGCCAGAACATTTCATTTTGCAAAGTATTCTACGTAATAATGTAAAAAAACAGTTTCTACATAACATTTGTCCACAATATTACATGTAGTCTACGAAGACAAACGAACAATAAATATTGGGGCATCTTACCACCTGAGATATGTGCGATACTAAATCGATCAGCATTTTGATGAATGAAGAAATTTTAACGGTACAAGAATTGGAATTGGAATATAAGAATTAGGCCCAAGGCTAACTGCTGAGACCTATGAGGTCATTCAGCACTGAAAAGGGAATTGATAGTAAAAAAGTTTCCAAGGTGTAACGGAAGGAAAACCTCAAAGCAGTTGCAATAAGAAACAATTGTTATGAAAGGGTGGAAAGAAAAATGGAAGAAAGCGAATATTTATGGAGGTACAGCAAAAGGAATGAAAGGGGTTGCAGGTCGGGTCCCAAGGGACGCTGCAAAGAAACCTTGAGTAATGCCTGCAGTGCACAGAGTGAGGTGCACTGACGACACTAGCCCTCCATTCTGCGGGGGCAACGGTATAAGAACGTGCGATGGCCGAACATTATACCTCCATATTTGCAGCTTACAGATAAAACATTATTGATACGACATCGTGCACGAGAAAGCATTTGGGAACACCTTTTAATATCGAGATGTCACAGAGTAGGTACGAATTTATTAGTATTTAAAATCAAGAGTTTCAGTGAAAGCACTCTGCTACAAACAATACTACTGTCTGCACTTGAAAGGCCTCGTGAAGTATGTTGGGATCCAAAGATGAGGAGGTACACTGCAGTTAATTTCGAGGTTCAAGGACCCATCTAGTGACAAACCTCCCGTACGGAATCTGTCGTGAAAATCATAATTGTTTATTCATGTTCAGAGCCTAAGAACAACTTCACATCATATGCAATATGCTGGGTGCTCGTTTTTGTCTAAAACACCGGAACATATAGTGGCAAAATGCCCATCAAAAGGTCACTAGGATAAGGGTAATTTCAGATGTAAAATATAACATGCTTCAATAATATTTGTAATAAACTTAACGATTAATTTTATATGTTCATGATGCACAAGGAAAATGTAGTTTTGACTAAACTAATTAGACTTTCTTTTTATGTCCTAGTCAATTCGTAATGGGGTCCCAATTTTAAAAAATGTGTGACATTCTGCATCAGTTCCACTTCAGTTTGGTACATCAGTCTTTTACAGACTGTAGAGGAAGAATTACTTGAGCAGGAAAATTTCGCGACTTGGCTCCTTCGTACACCTACTCAGAAAAGTCATCAGCAACACGTCAGACATTCATGCAAGCACCGTAATATTATCCTCTTTCTTGGATCCTGGATACTGAGGCCCTTCAGTTTCAATACCACATTTATCCAGATCCTTGTAGGTCTTTGTCTCTTTTTCCTCCCAAAGCCTAAACCAGGCGATAGTCCTTTTTCTCCACATGATCGAAATCTTAACTCTGATCCAGATTTTTCTTCTCTTCCTTCTTATATATACCCTCTGAATCTCTCATCTTTTAAGTCTTTCTTATTTCACATAAAATATGCAGACAGTTCTTCTCAAGTGATTCCAACTTATACATTCAGACACAGTCAACATCCACACTGCTCTTCTGTACAGGAGAGGTGGCTCAACAATCTATCTGGCTTTCATAGACATTTTCTTTCAAAATTTTACATACGCACTGCTACCTTTCTTGCTTCATATATTCTGTGACTAGCTGCTTAGGTCATTTAATCAATATCCATTATATTTATTCCTAAATACCTATACAGTCAACTGCATTCCTTCTTACACTATCCATATTAAAGTTCAGTTCTCGTTATTCCAAAATTGCATTTTTTCTCATATACTTATTCTGACTCACAGTCACTTCCAACCTTCTCTAATAACGTTTTTCAAACTCATTCTCTGGCTGCTGCAGTTTTTATCAACCATCTCCACTCAGTAACAGTAATTATCTGCCATTCAATTCCCCATTCACTTACTATTTTCCTTTTTTCCAAAATTTTTCGCTTACATCTTATGACTTTCATGCAAGTCTCACATTACTCCCTCCTTTAAGGTACTGAACAGCCATTGCAACATAATGCGCCCTTGCTTAAGGCTCGCTTTGGCACAAAACCAGTTGCTCTCCATCTATATATCTCCTAAAACATCTGCTCACATCACGAAAACTTTGATCACTCCAAACTAATTACCTTTTACACCTCACACCCTGATCATTGACTGACTACATTACAACTCAATCAGTTCTATAGCAAACTCCATTTAAGTCTGTGTTGCATTTACTGATTTCTCTATTGAAGTCGCTATTGCAAGCACAATGAAGGATCGAGTTACATAAATGATAGAACAAAGATTTTTCTGCATGCAGGATCCCACCTATGTAAATGATTGAAAAGTATCTTTAGAACAGAACAGAACAGAACATAGAATTTAGGACAAAGGTCAAGCGCTGGGACCTACAAGGCCATTCAGCGCTGGAAGGGAAATTGACAGTAAGAAGGTTTTACAGGTTTAACAGGAGGAAAACCTCGCAGTTGCACTGTGAAACAAATGTTAGAGAGGGTGGAAAGTCCGATGGAAGAAAGAGAATAAGAGCGGAGGTACAGTAAAAGAAATGAAAGTGGTTGCAGCTAGGGGCCAAAGGGACGCTGCAAAAACCCTTAAGTAATGCCTACACGTGCACTGACGTCACTACTCCCCTACGGGGCAGAAAAGAATCTTTAAAATAAAAAAAATTACTTAAGCAAAACTGACCACACAGTGAATCGTACCTGAAGGTGAAGGGTATGAGGACAGCACTAGTACCCCCAGCCCCTTCGAAAAATAAGAGGCATCAGAACGACCACACCTTCTGGAGCTATCCGCTTTAAGGGTAATGCAATCTTTCACTCGTGAGGCGAACATTATTTATACAAATTTTTCTCATTACGCTCCTTATCACTTTTGGAGAAGGTGGTGCTGGAAAGGTACAGCCTTCGGTTTTTCAGCAAGTATCTAGGGGTGAGGTTGCTATCCTTACACCATATTGATTGAACGCATCAGACTCAGGTACCCATTCACAGCTGGGTGGACTGTTGGCCGGTAGACTGGTATCAACCTATGGGCCTAACAAGTCAACCAACTCAGCTGATTGCTTCTTCCAAAAGTGGGAGGTGGAGTAGCCACAACCCTAACGCAAAAGCAGTAACGCATATATACATATGCATTACCAAAAGTCATAACTATGCTTGTGATTTGATTACTAGTTGAGGCCACAGAAAATGTATAAAAAGAAACAAAGTAGCAAATGCTTTCGCGCAATTACCACTTTTGTGTTCCGAAGATGCGTTAATTACACGAAAGTACTTTGCGCACTGTGTCGTACTCAGTTATTTCTTTTTAAACTTTTCCTGAGGCTTCAACTAATATGTATGCACATGTGTGTAGCCTGGAAGTAAACCTGATAGGCCTAGATCCTTTAAGTTTATTACACAAAATAAGATTTATGGAAGTACTGCATTGAAATGGTTTGTTTACTAAGTAGATGAAAAACAGAAATTGGAGGCACGAGCAGAACATTAAGCAGGTGCTGCAATAAGAAGCTGGACGGAAATGGAAAGGATGAAACAGAGGCATGAATAATCGACATTAATGAGAAGGAATGATAATCGAGGCAGTGAAAGGCAAAGGAAAAATTAGCAGAAACAATAATGAAACAAATCTTGAAGCTGTTCAGAAATAGTAAAAATGAAAAAAGCAGTAGTAAACGACAGAAAAGGAAAAGCTAGCATACGAATACGAAATCTGTTACGTATAAAGCAGAAAAAGAAGAGCAATTATTACAGAAAGAAAGACATGAAGATTACAAAGAAGAAGACCGTAAATGAAAAGTTCTAAACAAATCCGCAACTTCCACGGCCCCAAGCAAAAATTACTACACGAGATAATCAACGCAAGACGACGACAACTGACGAGCGGTTTTCTCTCCCAAGTGGCAACAGCGCGCACGAAGACAGATGGGAAACTGACAAAGATCCTTCTAAGATACGCCTCATGAAAATGCATAGACGAGAAAACATTTCCCCGATGCTTCTGGAATGATGAGAGAGAGAGAGAGAGAGAGAGAGAGAGAGAGAGAGAGAGAGAGAGAGAGAGAGAGAGAGAAAATCAAATGAGGAAATGCGAACCTCACATCAGCAACAGACACGAGGCGGCAGGTGGAACCATCTTCATGATAAGGGACCGAAGCAGCAGGTGTGGAGGAGGAGGAGGAGGAGGAGGAGGAGGAGGAGGAGGAGGAGGATTCCTCTTGCCGTTGCTGCCAGCAGCAGCAGCAGGCCGCCCCTAGAACACCACAAGCGAAGCAGGTGCTAAACGGAAGGAACACCTGCACCCGTCTCCAGCTCCTTTGCACCGGTGCGCAGCCCGTCACATCGAAATATTTGGCGGGAAAATCCAGGCTGAAAGACTAGAGGATGGTCACATCTGACGGACGCACTGTTGCTATGCTTGAAAGGAGAGTGGCAAAGGAAACTTGCATAATTAGGCACGATGCCTCATCATGCATCCCCTACCCACACCCCAAACCCCGCCTTCAAGCTCGGCACACACACAGAGAGAGAGAGAGAGAGAGAGAGAGAGAGAGAGAGAGAGAGAGAGAGAGAGAGAGAGAGAGAGATTCAACCAAAGAATTACTGAAATGCCATCACAAAGTCTAATGCAACAGTACTGCTAAATGATTAGAAGGGGTTTACTCATTCAGTGTTGACTACGATAAACATTAAGACACCATTACATCTTCTAACAGGAATGTTGGAAAATCAGTACCTAAAAGAAACCCTGCGGGTTAAATATTTAATGTTTTCTATTTTCAATTTTTAAGTACGTATATATATGTGTATATATATATATTTATATATTTATATATATAATATATATATATATTATATATATATATATATATATATATATATATATATATATATATATATATATATATATATATATATATATATATATATATATATATATATATATATATATATATATATATATATATATATATATATATATATATACATATATATATATATAAACAAAAGACGTTTCTTCTAACAGAAGGTGGCTGTAAAGAATAAGTAACAGAAGGTGGCTGTAAAGAAAAAGAAACAAGTCTTTGCCTCCTTCATTCTTAAGAGCCGAATTCCTCCTGACCCCTCTGGGCAGAAAATTCCCAAAACATTGTTCTGCTGCCTACACCTAGAAAGAAGATTCATCAGCAGCACATCATTATATACTACACGCTGTTGCCACAACTCTCTTTCTTGTTTGCAATCTCTCACTTCCTGAACACGGATAATGGACCGTCCATTTCAGCATCTCTTTCCCTTCATCTAGCCATCACTTTGTAGACCTTCCTTTTCTCCTTCCTCCCAGTTCTCTTCAATTAAACATTTTTTTTTACCAACTTATTTCCACTTCCATTTCCTCTACGCGACCAAACAACTTTAAAACATTTTCATCCATCTTTTCACCTACGCTAACGTTTTTACCACTTTATTTCCACATTTCTTACCCATCCAATCTTTTACTTTACTTCACATATAATAAAAAAAAATTTTGTCTAAGTGATTTCAAGGTTGTTTCCTTCATTCACATTCAACATCCGCACTTCACTTCCCAAAAAGGAGAGTTAGTTATTCCACATTCACTCTTCTAAATCTTCTACCTTGACCCTACCAACACCCTTGCTTTATTTTACTTTGACTCACTTTTTTTCTCCTCATATTTACTGCTTTCATTCTTGCACCACCCAAGCTGCCATTGATTGACCAATCTTCCAGTTTCCATCTTCCTGTAAAACCTCTCTTTTGCTTAAGTTATCTAGCAACTTTCTCCTCTTACAAGCAATCTCAAACTCAAACTCTATCACTGTCCCAAATTAAAACCAAATAAACTGCAAACATCAGCTATGTAACACAGTTCTTTCACCAGTCCTTTTCATATTCAAGAACTCTGCACCTACATCTGTACTTTCACCCAGTAAACTAGTCTCTCTTCATTATTCAACACAAGCTTCAGTTTCATCATAAAAACTTTTAATCAATCTCAACAGTTTACCTTCTACAGCAGTCATCCTCAATACAGTCCACATTACATTTCTGCTAATTCTGTAGTGAATCTTTTCAGGTCTACGTATGCTTCGTACAGGCATTTCCCTTTACCATTTCTATTTCATTAGAAACACTGTACATCATTAGTGTTTTACATTTTGGTTAAAACCAGAACAGTATTACTATTCTCAGATGCTTAAAAAAAGCATTATAAAAAAAGATAATGAAGCCTCTCTTCCGACTTGTACTAACCCTCATATTATGTATTTGATTTACAGTGAGAATACAGTTGGCTAGTATTGTTAACTCAAGTAAGAGTCTGTCTTGCAAAGACTTCAAAAGCTTCTTAGGCGACTAACATCACCTACACTGAAACCTCATCTTTGTAGTTCTAATTACACGTAACAAATTTGAGAGGAAGCCCCTTTTATTTCAGAAATTTTGCCTCAGCATCAGCTCTCACATTACCAACCCAAAGCTACCCATATGAGGGCTCCCTCCTCTCAAGACCTGCAAATTATATACCCTTTTAATAAATCAATCATCTTCTAAACTCTGTGACCAAACCACCTTAAAACAGCATAATCCCATGCCTCCCTCGCTAACCCTTTTTGCCATTTCCTCAAACTTTTACATTGTTCACAATCCAGTTCTTCTTACTCCTTCATATATTCACAAGAGTGTTCATACTACCTACTTCCACTTTTTCTTTCATTTCTAAATACTTCACGTACATCAAACTTATTACAATAAACTTTTTTAAAGTCCTGTATTGTACTAAGGCTACTGCTTCCCTAGGCACCGTCCGACTTCTAAAACATCTGCAGAGCTCCCACTGCCTTCATTACCTAACCTACTAATAATTTCCTCATAATTCCTTTACCACCACTACCTTACTCATGCTGCCATTCATTTTAAACTTTCTCTCCACTTAAAGCAAGTTCAGATTCTTGAAGTCTTTTATTTCATATCAACACCCAACGCTGTATTGCCTACAATTGGACAATGGTCATTGCAACTACCTGCAGCCTGTTTCCTTAGCCCACAGGCTTGCCCCTATGCAATTAAAAGTGAGGGCCCACTGATATGGAATATACCAGTAAATCTCTTGTCTATTTGTTTAAAAAATGCTCTTCATCAACTCCTAACTACAGTTGCATCTATTACCCACTTTACACATAGCCTATCTGTCAGTTGTACTATAACAATTATCTTCGTACATATTCTGCGTAGTTTTTAGTTTACAATCAAAATTCTCATTTCCATGCGCAATTACACACTGCTCTTCCCATATTGAGCCTTCCTTTACGTGCCTCTCTTTCTCAAAATCAGCAGCATTAGGTAGCATTTTATTTATAACTCAAACACTCACCTTGTTTCATGAAACAAGACAAGGCAAAAGTCCCGTGACATTCTACATTATTTGCACGAATGTAAATTGACCTAATTAATGTAGATATGAACCTTCATCTTTCTAAAATTATCCTATACACGTGGCAATAGCAACACCGATATGGGCACTGAAGAAAAATGAAATGTTATAAAATGCTACTTACAGAACTTTTTTTGTTACATAATTTTACAGCATCAGTAAAAGATTTGAAGAAAACATTGCAAGGAATATGTACGAGAAAATCAGTTTGGCATTAGGTACTTCGACAGAAAGACAGCGAGATGCTTGAACGATGATGGACTTGAAAGGCACTGGACACAAGAAAAGGGGGTGATAATGTACTGTTGTGGGGGGGGGGAGAGAATTAAAGGTATAACGGTAAAACTTCTGAGTCTTTGAGAACTAGATTATTATTATTATTATTATTATTATTATTATTATTATTATTATTATTCAGAATTCAGATGAACCTTATTCACATGGAACAAACCCACAGGGGCCATTGACTTGATATACAAGCTTCCAAAGAATATGGTGTTCATTCGAAAGAAGTAACAGTAGAAGTAAGAAGTAGAAGGCAAGCGGGATAAGAAATCTTGCTTTCCTCGGTGCGTTTTCTGCTTGTATTAAAAAAATAAGAGAAACAAGAGGAGATTTGGAAGACTGATGCAAGACTTGAGACTGACAAATGCGATGAAGAATAACAAACGTACTTGTTAATAAGGTAAAAGAACAGTCTCAATACAAACGGGAACAGAACAAAAGTGAAGTAAATGCAAAGGAAGGAGGAGAAGGGTTGAGAACATAATGACAGGAGAAAACGGAGCGGTGAGTAACATCTAAGGATATGTGAATTGTAATCTGTAACAGAGGATGTGAATTCAAATATCAAGCATGCCAGTCCAAAGAAATGCTTTCTTTATCCTTAACTATTCTTATAGCAAAATTAAAAGGATGCATAGAGATTAGACATGCCTTAATCGGAGAATTGTCAAAATGGAATACACGATGTCATAATAAAAGTGATTGGTGTTGCTTTGCAAAGATGGGAAACGTGAATAATTGAAGGGCACGGAAAGACGTGTAGCTATTTGAGTGTGAATGTGAAAGAAAAACGTGAAATTGCAACTAAGAACGTTAACTAAAAGCTCAGAAAAAACAGCTGCAGATATTTGGAGCAGATTCAAGGCAACCTGACAATATATAACGGGACAAAGGGTAACAAGGGGCGAATCAACTCAAGTCGCAAGCACAGAAAACCGCGAGCAAGGAATCAAAACAGAATGGATGCTAAACTGAGTGAGAGGTCGCCTGATTTTGGTTGACTGACTTTTATTACTCCAAAAACAAAGGTCAGCAATACCAAAGAAAGCTTATTTTCTATGAAAATCCATACACTAAACACGACAAACACCCCTACTCATTAAACAACATTTGCACAAGCATATGAATATACAGACTCAAAATCACGTGACAATTTTGAAAATCAAAATTAATAACACCATCATCAAGGACAGGTATGTTTTATAAATGTCGTCAGCATCTCTATTCAGGTGCATCACTGGATTGTCAAGAACTTTATGCGTTATGTATCCTAATCAAAGGAGTAACAGCCAAGATTATAAAGAACTTTGAGCGCTATGTATCCTAATCAAGGGAGTATACGCCAAGTTTGTCAAGCACGCTAAGCGCTATGTATCCTGTTCAAAGGGCTAACAGCCGATCTCATCTCAGTACTCTGAGCCCAGGCAAGAAATGTATTCTTCAGTCCCAAAGACTGCGAAATCCACGCTCAAGGGAGCCGAGCAGCCACTCTTCAAGGGATGCAGATCGCCCTTTTAAAGCAGCGTCTGCATGTCAAGTCATATGCCTTATCCTCGCTGGACAAAGGGCAACTCCTGCCTCATAAGCATAATACTATATAAAGGAGAGCTTTCGTAATAAACAAGAAAGGAACCGAGAAAGAACGAAAAGACTCCTACAGGCAATGATAGTTAAAAAAGACACATCACAAGGACCTACCCTGGGGCACAGCACTCATGACGAAGGGAGAAGTCGTCGATGTGTATTTTTCAATAAATGTTTTTATGGACGGAGGCCAATGGGACTGGCAACTCAGCACCCTTTTCAACCCCAGGGTCGTACAAAGCATGGAAAAGAAGGGGAAAGGAACCAACGTGGGGATAAACCCCCAAGAGATGCAATTTGTCTCCGCCTCTTGACAGAATCAGGGAAATGAAACCAAGAAGAGAGCTCCGAAGTTTGGCCGAAAAAAGGGAAGATTTCTTACAATAAACTACCGTCAAGTGAACAATTGCGAGGCGTGTTTCACATCACGTTTTACACACACACACTCACACACTCACGAGATACAGAGAGAGAGAGAGAGAGAGAGAGAGAGAGAGAGAGAGAGAGATTATTGCCATCTACATTCTATATTTTCACAAGGTCTTTTTCATATATCCCAACAGCGCATTACAATTACCCTTGCAAATACAATAAATTGAGCAATTTGATACCCTGCTTGACGAATTAGCGCTTAATGTCTTCATGGTAAAATATGCAAATCACTCATCCGTCAGTTTTTCCTTGTCACGCAGTCAGCAAGCAAAACGAAATCAAGTACCGTTATGAAAATATACTTGAATTTCATATAAAAGAATCATTAATTCTATGTGACTTATCGTCAGCAAATGTTTGTAACTGACAGACTATATGTCACAAAATATTACCCTGACAGAAATATACTCCTGCAATCCCCTAATATCGAGACAAATCGGCATGATACAAATTTTATGAATGTACCACAATGCATACTTTATTATATATATATATATATATATATATATATATATATATATATATATATATATATATATATATATATATATATATATATATATATATATATATATATATATATATATATATATATATATATATATATATATATATATATATATGTATGTAAATATATATACACACATATATATATATATATATATATATATATATATATATATATATATATATATATATATATATATATATGATATATATATACATCCATAATAATAAAATCCGAGTGGATCTTTCTTGTTTGTCCGCCCCGAGTGGGGACGCGATAGGTAGGGGATTGGGAGGGTAGGGGAGACATGATACATCCACCCTCTTCCTGCAAGCCTGTTTGTCCGCCCGGGGTGAGGGCGGCGTTGGTAGGGGTCGGGAGGGTAGGGGAGACATGACGGGCAACGCCGGATTCCAGCACAGCGTAGCGCGCTAGCCATCTAGCTCGTAATCAACCACCGAGACTATAATTATAATGCACACACACAAATAGAGTCGAGCCCAAACTGCGGTATCAGAAAGGCCAGATATTTCACCACAGACCATAACAATCCCAGTGGAGCCACGCGATGTCAGCTGTTCTCCTTTGGGCTGTTGTGAATTAGACAGCTGGTCGCGCTTTCAAGAAAGGCTTTGGAACTGCAATGAAGCAAGGAACGTTTGCCTGTCTGCTTCAAGTAGATTGGAGATAAAAGTAGACAATTTTCCTTTCTTGGTGGGACTTAGGTTATGAAGAAAGTGGATAATGCATGGGAGGTCACATTTCCAAGTATCTTTCGATTAATTTGTTTTATTTTATGAAATTTGGGCTGTTACGCCAAACAATAAGGTACTTTCAACCATTCAACGCTTACACCAGTGATGTCGTGCAATTGGAACTTCAGAAGTTCAGCGAAGATGCAATGTATTACTACCCTAGTACAAGTCTTGTATTTTAGTCATTTACTTCCATTTTTTCTAATTACTTATTAATTTATTAAATTATGTTTCCTTTTTTTAATAAGTGATTTCTGTCTGCATTTTCCATTACCTTCTGTTACTGCTTTCTAATAAACACCGTATTCTTTGGAAGCTTTAATTTCAAGTCAGCGGCCAATGCAGGCGTCTTCCATATGAATAGGGTTCATCTTCTGAATAATAATAATAATAATAATAATAATAATAATAATAATAATAATAATAATAATAATAATAATAATAATAATAATAATACAGAAAATAAAGAGGTGATGTACAAGGATCTAAAGGTGAAACTGGGAGAAAACACAACAGCTGCACACAGAAGTAAGTTAGAGGTGTTGGACAGCAAGACTAAGAATGAAGGCATGAATGGATGTTAAAGTAGAAGGTTAAAAAGTGGATGCTGCTAGGGACCGAAGGGACTTTGAAAACACCCTTCAGTAATGCCTCCAGTGAACCACCTGACGAGCACTGTCTGCGCTACCCGCTTCCGGGGAGGATCTTTCGAAGCTGAATATTTTGGAGGGAGTTGAAATGAAACAAAACCCAAAGAAGAAAAATGGAAAATGCAATGATCAGTGTTCACTTCTGACTCGAAATACCTAACCGTATTAGAATGACCTCATTTCACCTCTCTTGAATCACTTATCGGCGAGCTTTAAAGAGGTTGAAAAGGACTGATATTTTTACCCTCATTGTGCGAATAATATTTAAAACTTTGATTACAAAATGTTCAAACATTAAATATGATGGAAAAATATTCCACAGCAAGATTCAGTCTGTTAATATATCTAAAATGCGAGCAGAATAAAGAAATATGCACCTAAGTTGCAGAAAAGTGATTGAGCTATGTACTGTCAATTCGAATGAAAGACGAGGAAAACTGTGAAATGCTTACGGCTTATTCATTAAATTTTGTCCCAATAGAGACAGATGTATGGAAGTGTTACATGACATAAATTCTTCCCTTATTGCTACAGGAAAATTTGAAGTTATCTTCATTTCTCACACTCAGTTACAAGTCTTCATAATTGAAAATATTTCTAAAATGGGAGATAGAAGTTAATGAGTTACTGTTGTTGATATGGTGCTCATTAACGTAGCAAGGAGATTTAATTTCCTGCAGCCATAAGCGAAACTCACTTTAATACTAAAGTGGGAATGGGATTCCTACAATATCAGGCCTTGACTGATATATTTCACATAACTGTAACCTATCAGTCTTTGTAGTTGGAATTCGACATTTCATGATTAGCGTCCGAGACTCCGTGAGAACAGAGCATTATAATCTATTTCCTGTGTGGATTTCAAGGTCTTCTGAAAGGATAACGGAGCCAAAAATAATGAGAAATTTGGAAGTTAGGGTTTTTTTGCTGTAACTGTGCTTGCTTGTTTTGTTAGATGTGAGCAGTTGATTAAAATAGTTTCATTCAAAACTACCATAATGGTGATGAGTTCATGTCTAAGCTTGATTAATATTTACAAAGTGTGTTCATGCCCATGTCGTAAATTCAACTTTATTCCCCTTGTTAGTGCAGTGGATAAAAGTTGGAATCTGAACACTTCAAAACATGGGTTTGAGACTCGATATTGAATGAACCTTTAACTTATAAGAGAGTCATTCCCCTAAAGAATTTTGCAGAGACATATGAAGCAACATTCATTATCACTCGAGCCTTGAATTGCCGAAACAAATATGAACCCCAGTGCAAAAAATTCAACAGCTGCTTCATACACCTACACAGGGTGTATGCAGTGCACCATTTGTGGCATAATTGCAGCTTCATCATATCTCTATATTTCGTGCCATCTTATTATCTCTAAACACATATTTGCATTTCACTTCCATAAAGGAGAGCTGGTTCAACAATTCCTGCATACAGCGTATATCTTGCTTCTATAGACCCATCCCTTTCTTCACCTTTTCTCTCATCATATCATCATCCACTAAATTTATTTCAACACACAATATACATATATATATATATATATATATATATATATATATATATATATATATATATATATACATTTACATATACATATACATATATATTCTTTTCACGACATTGCTGGTTTTGATTTACTCTTACTTTTGCTAACGTTTGTAGTCAGTATTCTCCTTTTTCACCAGACTTGGCCGCTTGTCTTCATTATCACCAAATGACCATAAATCATTAGCAAACACCAGCAACCTCTCCACACTATTCCATTCCCCTTTCCTTATTCTTCATCACACTTGCATGTCCTGTCTTTTCCCTAATCCCTCTCATTACTCCATCCATCCATAAGAATTATGAACACCGCGGAGATGATTATGACACTGTTCGTCCTATGCTATGAGTAATGTCTTTAGCCCCAACTCTGATATACAAGAACGCCTTTCTAGTTTCAAAATGCTGTAAATGATCTATAACATCACTTCCTTTAAAAAATTATGTTTATTAAGTTCATACAGTATTTCAAGTATCTTTTTTAGATCAAACGTACCCTACACATCTCATTTAAATCCTGGATGTCAATTCGTTATTAAAACAAGCTATTTACTATGAATCCCATCAGTTCCGGGTGTCATTTTTCGTCATTCTGAACTGAAATGAAAAAGCTTTCCTGAACAAGATACTTCAAGTCAACTGATAACATTTTCTGCCAATATGACGGAGAGAGAGAGAGAGAGAGAGAGAGAGAGAGAGAGAGAGAGAGAGAGAGAGAGAGAGAGAGAGAGAGAGAGAGTTATTATTATTAACATTTAGTTTTACCAGACCACTGATCTGATTATCAGCTCTCACAGGGCTTACCCGCTTGATTTTACTTAGAGTTTTTTTTATTCTATATTTTTGAGAGAGAGAGAGAGAGAGAGAGAGAGAGAGAGAGAGAGAGAGAGAGAGAGAGAGAGAAGTAATGGCGTGTTACGCCTGCTTTATAGTGCAGCAGCGTTTGCTTGTTATCAGTTCGAGAGATAAGCCTCTAGTAACAATACCGGATACTACGTTACAAGTGTACTCCATGCAGCAAGTGATCACGTTTATACTTGTCATGATCCGGCAGTGACGAACGTCACTGATAATCAGAAATTTAAAAAAAAAATCCTTTATAATAAAAGTAGCATCGTTCTCCCTCATCGCTATCATGGCCAGGCTATTCCATTACAACCTAATCTGAAATTACAAACCATTCAAAAACCTTGCGCACACTCAATGGAAGCGATAGGCCTAAAAACATAAATATTGCCGACCGATGTATTTGACGGAGGGATGTTGTCGTTCCTCCCTTTTGGCCGTAAGGGGAGGAGGAAAGGGGGAGAGACAGAGGGAGGGAAGGTGGAAGGAAGGAGGAGGCGACGTGGTGCCGGTGTCTGAGGAGAAAGAAAAGGGAGTAGCTGAGATAATAGGTGAGGGAGGAGGCGCTTTATCTGCCACACACGAGTACCGGCTCTCGTTACTGGATCTATACTACCCAGCTACCTTACTCTCGCCCCATTGACAACTCTCCCTCCCACCCCTTCACCTCCTGCCCAATGCCTCTTGCAAACGCAAGCCTATGACTATTCTCTCTCTCTCTCTCTCAAAATAACGATTTTTCACTTTTATAGTTTACTAGTTTTATTCTACGTATTATATAGTCAAGTAGTTCATGGTTCCGAAATTTGCTCAGTGTCTTGTTTTGTATATATATATATATATATATATATATATATATATATATATATATATATATATATATTATGTTTGCATACAAGGGATACCTTTAATGTAAATACATTTTCCAAAATTTATTTTATGTATTCTGCCCGTTACTGTCAAAAAAATTATATTGTCCTTGACAGACTGGAAACGACAAAACTGTGGTAAAATATGAAAGAATTTGCACCAAAATGTAAGGTTATTAAGGATTTCACGAGAGAGAGAGAGAGAGAGAGAGAGAGAGAGAGAGAGAGAGAGAGAGAGAGAGAGAGAGAGAGAAATACGAAGTCCTTTTAGTTCACCAGTACTGTTTGTAGCTGCAAACGAAAAAAAAATATCGCGAGGAGAAATATGACTAAGTTTTCATATAAGTCTCTCTCTCTCTCTCTCTCTCTCTCTCTCTCTCTCTCTCTCTCTCTGTGTGTGTGTGTGTGTGTGTGTGTGTGTGTGTGTATAAAAGTAGGGCAGCCACCTGCTTTCCCTCACAGACCAGTTTCTCGAAACTCAATTGAGATCAAAGGATTCATCTTCAAGATAAACTTTCCGTCTTTTTTTCCACTCCGTTTTTTCTTCTTCTTTACAACTGTTGAAACACGTGCATTATGAGATAAGATTCACGCCTGAGTAAGTCCTGCAATGCAAAAATATACGAGGAGTTTGGAACTGGACATTAAAATTTAGGTCAAGCGTTGGAACCTCTTAGGTTGTTCAGCGCAGAAAGGAAAACTGAGAGTAAAGAAGGCTTTCAAGGGTGTAACAGGACTAAAACCTCTCAGTTGCACTATGAAACAACTGGTAGGAGAGGGTGGGAAGAAAAATGGAAGAAAGAGAATTTAAACGGCTGTACAGTAAAAGGAATGAAAGGAGCTGCAGCTACGGGCCGAAGGGACACTGCATAGAACCCTAAGTAATGCCTGCAGTGCACCGCGTAAGGTGCACCCCCTGCACGGATAGGAGGAGTTTACCTTACGAGTTTCCTAATGGTACAAGCACGTAATTATGAAATAAATACGTCGCGCCTTTTGGTTTAGAGAGAGCAAATATATGATCACTTCTTCTAAGAAAGGTGAGTGAACGTTTTCTTTCTAAGAAACTTGCAACAACAACAACGTTAACAATAGTAGTAGCTGCTGTTGACGTGGGTAGAGTATGCAGTCAATGAATGTCATGATATGACTAGGATAAAAACAAAGCAAGTTTTGACAATAAGGTTCTTCTAAGCTGTTAGAGTCTGATATAGATCAGAATCATCTTGTGATTGAAGGTTCCTTTGCTGCAAGTGCTCAACAAGATGAAAATTGCAAGGAAATCCTTAAAGCTGCAAGGCAAGATGAGCAACTGGAGGATGCCCACGAGTTTCCAAGAGACAGGTAGAGAGTGGGTTGTGGGGTTGGACATGGGGTTGGTGTGTTACACGTAAATAAGAAGCATGAACCAAATCATTAATAATTAAAGGCTAAATTTTCAAAGCTTTTGATTATCATCAAGTTTTTTACTATCAAAATAGTTGTAAAACCTATCTTCTTTAACTACTAAATCTTGCTTTTGACTTCATATTCGAAGACAACAAATTGGTTTTGGGAAATATTAATTAAAATACATCACCTTGATTCTGTTGGGTCTATGGAAATACATACAAACTTCAATCATGGATCAGTTGAGAAAACTCCTTTCTGCATTTTTTTCATGTGTATTATGTTCGTCGCCCTGTGAGGAAGGATGAGCAAAATTTCAAGGAGATTCTTGCAGGAAATTGCTGTTAAGGTGCCAGGTCATACAAGAACTGTAGCCTATCTAATGAGATTTTAACAACATTCCAGATTCAGGCTGGGAGTGTGTTATAACACTAGCATTAAATAGAATATTTTACGCACACGTATGATTGCAATACTGGAAACTTGTTAATCTAAGGGTGCATCTACGTGTCAGTGATCTTAAGTAATGAACGAAGCTTAGGCAAACGATGGATAATATGATACACCGGTTAGAACTACCAATAAGTTATCGACTTGTATTCAACCTGTTGTTAAGTGCAGTGAGTTGGCGACGTGTGTTTATGATATAATTTACTGTATATGTGGACACATCCATACATTAACTTGTTATTACACAATCTCTGCCAGTCGAAAGACTGGCAAAGATTGTTTTCCTACAAAAGTTGTACTTATCCTTGAATATGAGTACAGGCCTAGATATGCCTCTTCCTAAATAAATAATGAATTGTGTTTTGAATGCCTGCATCTATTCTCTTCGTGCATCAAATACAAATAACTGAAAAAATTAATACATGAAATTCTCTACGAAAGAGACTGTTTTGTCTGGAAATCCTGATTCAAGTCGAACTGTAGCACTACTATGTCATGAGTCCAGTAAAAGTGAAGTTTTGTAATTATTTTTTTCTAGGGTACATCAAGCAAAGTTTATTGTCTTCTAGAGGTAAGCACAATTCTTAAAAGATTAGCTATTAGCACATACCTTCCCAATCCATGCCTGGGCCTCTAAACACTCCTGTACAGCATGGATGGTTCCACTACTCTACCCAGAATGGTAACTAGGTAGGTAAGATTTGAGGTGAGCCGTAGGTAGAAATCAGATAGCCCAGGTTGGTAAGATGAAGGACATATGCAACCATTCAAAGCAACAGAAGCTGCTTCTGCCACTGATACTTCGTCTGTGTAGACAATTGCACACCTAGTCAACTACTCAACACGATCCTAGATTGTTTTTTTTTCAACTGTTGAATTAATAATCTAGCCTTTTTATAAGTTGTCTATCATGACAACACCTCAGTATTCCAAAACACAAAAGCTATCATTTGCCAAAAGACTTTGCTTGCTTGAATTCTAAGACTGTGGAAAAGCATGCTTTTAATTTCATGCAGTGGCCTTTGATTAGGGTTGAAAGGCGTCAGTCCATATCTCATCTCTTGAGATTATCTGTAGCAGTTTGGAAACCAGTGTCAGCATTCAAGATATCCATCTAGCGGGCAGCCTACCCATCTTCAAGATGTCAATTATAACATTTGTACTGAGATACTACTGAAGCCTGTAGTCTCTGTTTTCTATTGGATAGTCAGATGTCTGTCATCCATTTGTCCGTCAGTGGGTTATGATTCCGGACTAGCCAACAATGGTCATCTTTTGTACTCTTCCCCGGCTTAAATTCAACAGGTCACTTCTTAATGGTAGAATAGGAAGGGTAGTCCTCACTATGTGAATGAGTCTGTTCTCACGGATTTTCTTGGAGGTCACATTTTTCTTTTGAAGACATTTAACACCCTCGTGGCCTTCCTTGTTTGTTCGTTTAGAGATTTTGCTGCACCTACATACTTGCAAAGAGCCTCACTCCAACTTAATAAAAAGCAAACAACTGAGGTCCTGTGTACAACCATATCAGTAGTTATAATAAGCAGTTACAACAAAAAAGATTCAGTTACTACTAATGTCGGTAGCCATTCTACCATTGTCAAGTATATAGTCTCCAGCCTAATAACAAGTGGAGACTATTCTAACCTAACAATAATCACTTTATTACTTAGTCACTGTAAATAATGTTTTGGAGGCTAAATGTAATGTTTTCCAAACATACAACTGAACACCTCTATGGAACTTTATGAAGATAGAATAATACTTTACATGCAAAAATATCTCATTATCATCTCTGTAGATCCATTAATAATATTACAGCTCTTAAGACTTCCAAAGCTATGTTAAGGTTTAGCTGAAACCTGCAGCCAAATTTCCATATTTTGTACCACTTTCTATGGCAATGTCTTGCTGGGCAGTGGGCACAGACGATCTTACTCTTCTAGGTGAGGCTCCTTATTTCAGGTGGTAATCCTAAGAGATCTATTCTTATCACTACCCTCCATTTTTTCTTGGCAACAGAAAGTTCGTTTAGAGGATGCTTTCAGTATCATTAGGCCCATCTTGAGTGGTGTTTCACCCAGTTCCGGTAAGTTGTAATCTGTGGGGTCAACTGCTATGCTAGAGCGTAAATAATAGACTATGCTGCTGTAATTCTTATTGAAGTTATTTGTTCCCAGCCGCAAATCGGAGCTTTGGTATGGATCAGTTGTTGTTAAGACTTAAGTAATCAGCCATTCTCGTACCTTGCTCCCCTTCTGTTATTTTCATTGTATAGTTACTACAGCGCTCAGCAATTCTGAATGCCTGGCGATAAATGGCGTTGGTTTCCGCTCCAATTTATCTTTTTACAGGAAGATTATAAGGTCTAATGTTATCAGCTATATGTATTACTTGCAAGTCTTTCCATATCCTTTCTCCCAACATTATTGGAGCACTGTCCTGCTTCCCAGATATCAGCTGCCTCCGGGGACCTCTATTTTTTTTTTAAAGAAAAGCTTGCTTAGTTCGTCAGATAATATTCGGTTTAATTAACTTTTTTAATGCTATTTCAACAAGGGTAGTGCCTACACCTCAAGGAGTCATGTGTGCTCCTTTTTTAATTGATTGTCTATTGATCTTTTTAGATTATTCTATTTGAATCTTTGGTGAATTAATGCTGAGGAATTTTTCTGCAAACAGTGCTGACCGTTTATATAGCAGTAAAGAATGAAATGTAGAAGTGACTCTTGTCTTCGTTATCAGTAAAGAACTTAAATTAAATGAAAAGGCTTATTAATGATACACAGACAAACACACACACACATATATATATATATACATTTATACAAAAACTAGCTGACCAACCGGGTGTTGCCCGGGATAAATCTGAATGGCAACTGATAAACTCTCTCTCTCTCTCTCTCTTGAACCCTCCCTGTCTCTTTCCCTCTTTCTTCTCCCTAACACCCCCTCTACTCTCTCTCTCTCTCTCTCTCTCTCACTTCCTCTCCCTCTCACTCTTTCTTTCTCTCACTCTCTCACTTCCTCTCCCTCTCACTCTTTCTTTCTCTCACTCTCTCACTTCCTCTCCCTCTCACTCTTTCTTTCTCTCACTCTCTCCCTCCCTGTCTCTTCCCTCTCCAACCCTCCCTGTCTCTTTCCCTCTTTCTTTTTCCTATCACCCCTCTCTCTCTCTCTCTCTCTCTCTCTCTCTCTCTCTCTCTCTCTCCTTTCCTCTCCCTCTCTCTCTCTGTCACCCCCTTCCCAACCCCCACCCCAACCCCCTTTGGTGTCATTGAAGTCTTACCCCCACAATATTCTTTTCCAGATGGTAAGTCATATGTATACTGAAATAAGGTATGATAAACCGGTAGAGTTTATTTAATTACTAACTCTACAGGCAGAACCATCTTCGGTTTAGGGAAGACACTCCCCCCTCTCTTTTGGTGCCCTTACGTGCTAGTGATGTCTTACCCCCATAGTGCTGATTTCTAGATAGTAAGTCATATGTACACCAAGTTTGGTTGAAAGTGCTCAAAGTGTGTGTTTGTGTATGTGTGGTACATACACACACATACATACATACATCCATTTATATATATATATAGATATATAATTTATATATATATATATATATCTATATACATATATACACGTATATATATATATATATATATATATATATATATATATATATATATATATATATATATATATATATATATATATATATATATATATATATATATATATATATATATATAATGGAGCCTCGTAATTCAGTGGTTCTCATGGAACAATCGCCTCTCCGTGTCTCCAAGAGGGACTAGCCGATTTAGTTCGTTTCGCTAAAACCCAAACTGGTCTCTGTTTACCTAAGCGATGAATTCTGTATCTGGCAAGTAATCTACTTTGGTACGTCGTAGCTAGAACGTGCACACATACACACCATAGTATATATATACATACACACACATATATAATATATATGAGATAATTTTGATTTCGTTCCATAACGACCCCAATGAAATCTGATCATTATCAAAATGATTGATTAATTTATGCATACTATTGATAGGGACGCCGGTGATGAACAAAGAGCTATCGTTAAATTCTAATTGGTAGACAACGCATAACTCATCATAATTCATTATGTAAATATTTCAAACCAGTCTGAAGCGAAACAGAAGGAATGTAAGGCGAAACAGAGGCAGGAATCACTCACCTTGAACGACAGGAAACTCTGGTTGTCCTGGACCGAACCCACAACCTGGAACTAAATGAAAAATGAATGAATAATGAATATCTTCAAACAACAAGTAAAAAATGCGCCGAAGTTTCTTCGGCGCAATCGAGTTTCCTGTTTAGCGTATAATGCTGTGTGAAACTCTCAGCCACGGCCCATGAAGCTCTCAGCCGCGGCCCATGAAATTTTCAGCCACGGCCCGTTGGTGGCCTGTGTTGTTGGCACCTATAGCGGTGCCAGGCTCATGATCATGGCTAACTTTAAACTTAAATAAGATAAAAATTACTAAGGCTACAGGGCTGCAATCTGGTATGTTTGATGATTGGAGGGTGGATGATCACCATTAGCAATTTGCAGCCCCCTGGCCTCAGTAATTTTTAAGATCTGAGGGCGGACGGAAAGACAAAAAACCGTCTCATTAGTTTTCTTTTACAGGAAACTAAAAATGAATGAATATGTTCGCACAAAAATGAATAAAATTCATAATGAAAATCTGGTCTCCAAAAGAGGATTAAGAATCATTTGAAGCAAAGACCCCACCAGCTGCTGGGGAAAACTGGGCCATTCGGCAGCGTCCGAACGAAGAAGGTGAAAGAGAGAAAGCCGTTTCGGAGGGAATGCGTTCGGCCGTCGACAGAATGCGAATAAAGGGCCTGTGACCTTGTTGACTTCAAGGTCAAGTCGGGGGACTTACGATTATGACCGCTGTCATTATTTCGACATCCTTCGAAAGCCTTCTTCGGGACGGAGGACTTTCGAGGTGTCGACTGGATTTCGAAATGAAGGGAGATGAATATGATTGGGAAATACTTTCTTTCTTTTTTGGAGCTGCGGGTCATGCCCTGACAAACTTACTGTAAACCGTTGATAGAGAAGCATGTTTACCAAGGTAAATGAAAAAAATATCAAATAAAATAACCTCTTTACTGTTTACTACTATTACTACTAATACTAGCAATAATACGAATTATAAATATCATTAATAGTGTTACTAGTATTCACAACGATTATATATTCTTCATAAAACAAGGCATATAAAAACAAGGGCATAAACTACCGTGGCAAACTACCAAAGAAAAGTCTGCCCACATGCGAAAAAGGGGAAAAAACACCAATAACGAAGACGACAGCGCTAGAAATGAATACCTTTATATGATAGATGACAAATAAGGACATGGATGCAGTACAAATTAATACATTCAGAGATAATTAACAAATAAGGACATGAAATCAAGATAATGCGAGGTATCCATATTCAAACCTAAGTATTTGGAAATTCACAACACAGAGGTTATGGCACCTCATAAGATCTGAGATTTCTGGTTATACGGTTAGAGCTCAACGTAAACCAACTGAATGGGGGCCTCTGATAACCGGCAGTAAAAAAAAAAAGGGGACGGCGGGCGGGTTGCAGTTTCTCCAATCTTTAGGTTACATGTCGCTGTGAGCAAATGATCCTTGTGTATATCGATTTTTACCGAAAGACCAATCAGGTAGAAAGGTTTCTTTGAAGCTGGGGCTCTAATGTACAATGTAGTCACTTGAAATGCAGCAGTTCAGTTAAGCATAACTATATCATCTCGTTTCTCAGTGTATCCGGAGAACTGATAATAATAATAATAATAATAATAATAATAATAATAATAATAATAATAATAATAATAATTTAATAATAATATTATTATTATTATTATTATTATTATTCCATTTATGTATAGGTACAAAATATTTAAAAATAACTCTGTACAGAGAGCTTTCAGGAATCTGTTCGATTCCCCTTTCAATCTGAGATTGAAAAGGGGAATCGAACAGATTCCCAAAAACTTTCTGTAGATATTATACTTTTAAATATATGTACCCTTACATAACTGTGGATTTGTTTCTCCACTTCAAGACTCATGAGTGTTTTTTCCAATGATAATAATAATAATAATAATAATAATAATAATAATAATACCACGCTAGTCACGCAATACCAAAATGCTGAACATGGAAGCCACAGGGTGTTGCCTAAGAGCTAGCATATTGTGAATTCTTTTCTTCTTTTCTCGGAGGGAGATTTAGAGGGAGGAGGGGGCATAAAAGGGAAAAGAGGGAGAAAAGAGGGAGGGGGAGGGAGGGAAGGGGAAAGGAGCGGGAGAGGGCAGGTGTTCTCCCACGGTCTTCCAAGATGTGGCGCTCAACGTCTTCATGGGTGCACCAATAATGGATCATCCGAGACCTTTATGTGGAGATTCTGACCACGTGACACATCGCAGCTGCTGCTGCTGCTGCTGACGACGACGAAAGGGGGAGGGGAGGGGTGGATATGGAAAGAAGAGAGAGAGAGGGGAGAGGGGGGGGCGTGGGGAGGGGGCTGCAAGAAGAAAGAGAGGCAGAGCGAATAAAGAGGTAGGAGGAGAATAGGCGAGGGCGAGGGAGGATTAAGGAAAGCTTTAAGGAGACAGGGGAAAAAAAGATGTGTTATATTTTCAAAAGGAGCTGAGAGAGAGAGAGAGAGAGAGAGAGAGAGAGAGAGAGAGAGAGAGAGAGAGAGAGAGAGAGAAGAATGTATAAGAAAACGCCATGGCTTGGAAGTCCAAGATAGAAATAGAAACCGCTGAAAAAAAAAAAAACGTTAGAGCATCAGACTCAATAAAAATGTTTATATAAAACGCATTGAAAACATAAGAACTTCGCGACCCCAAAAAACTGCTATAAAAATACTGCAACCTTAAAAAAATCTTTGATTTTCTTACTAGAGAAGAAATGCTATTCGTGAAGTCCTACTGGAAAAAAAAAATACTGCTTACGGCGTATTTCAATGCCGTAAGGTGTTATGAACTAATAAAACAGTTGATTTAATCTCCTTATTCCTACTAGTATGAAACAATGCTAAACGCCCTCTGACTTGCCAACAAAGTTTCGCAAAATTTAATGTACAAATAAAAAAAAAAAAAAACATATCATATAAAGATAAAACAACAAAATAATAAAATTAACATATAAAACCAGCAAAAAGAAATTAAAACGAGGGTAATGGTGAATGGCGTTTCAAAATAGTATGTATCTTTATGTAAATGAGAGAGGATTTTCATTCCAGCCTCAGCAGCTCAGATGTGCATCTATCACTCGAAGCGCGGACGACTGAACTGCCAATGGCTCGCAGGTTGCTCACTGCTCAGCTACGCCGAATAGATAATAGTTACCCTTCAAGACGAATCAGGAGGAATATCACAAATTCTACGGGTTTAATATTGACGATTTTAATATCAGCAGTCTCCTTCACTCAGAACATGTCGAGTTTCGAGAATATTCACGCACGTCCCCGATGCACCAGCAAATGATTGTTATGTTTCAGAGATGCTATCAGCCTTTTAAGGCTTGCTTCATATGAGGTGACTGTGAAGCTAAGCTCCTATAAGGTGTGCACAGTTCACCTTTCGAGAGAAGAGATGACAAAAAAAGAGATTTGTATTTTTAACCCAAAGGAGCATCGAGACTTTCTAATGGAAGAAAAATATTGATTTCAAAGTGTCTTTCTAGTCCAGGATAACCAAATCTTAAAAGTGCACATAACTGAAGTAACTGCAGTAAGGAATTTGGCACAAATTTCGAAGTTGCCTGAATAAATGGCCAAACTGACGGTCTCTATATAGCTCAAATGCTCATAATAGTACATGTAGGAGGGTCAAACATGACTTAAAATCTCGCTTTAACTGAAGCGCCGTGGTTGGACAGGTCCTGGTTCAGCCTTTAGTCTCTGGCTAAGATATACAAACACTATTCGCAGATGAAATGTTACTGATCATCCGGTTTATCATAATATCTAATTTTCCTTAATGTGATCTGCCTCATTTTTCAAGGGCACTCGAATTCTCCCCAACCACAAATAACATCCTGGGCTTCGTCAGTAGCACACTTGCCTCATTTCATGGATCACTGTACTTTTGGACGATTGGTAATCTATAATAGCTGATACGTTAAAGTCAACAAATCATAAGAGCCAGATAATGGATAATCGTGTTTTAGATATAGGTAGACATTTCATCATTTAAACATGAAACTTTTAACTGGGAACTAATAACTAGAGAATTAAGTACCGGACACAAGCACAAATAAAAACAAAATTTCTTCAACCTCTGACTCGATCCGTCTCCAGAAAAATGATAAAAAAAACAAACCGCCGTTTGTTAGAACCTTAGCATATAATGACAGAGCTCATTTATTTTTCAAATTACTTCGTTCTCTTGGATATTAATGCCCTTCCTTTTTTAAATCTAATAAATCTACGAGTCTCTTGTATTACCCCCTTTCCAGCTGATATAAAGCTCTCATAACCACTAAAATAACCTTTTTCTTATCCTCTATTTACATATTTATATTTCTACATGCTAACTGGTCCATAATTCATGTTTTCATCATCATGTCTTGTGTTTCTTCCTTTAACACATAAATTGATGGTCGCACCTCTGCTTGCACCATCTCGGCCATATAGTATAGTGGATCACCAGAGTTCCTTCCACAGCACCTTCAGTTTCAGTTAACAGCTGTGGTATTCCGTCCCCCATCAGTTCTGTATGTTCTGTCTATTGCAGAACATACAGAACTCGTGGGGATTTTTTAAAATTTAACGGTAATTTGTTTTTCATTGGTGCCAAGTTCAAAATTTTGATGAATTCTCCTGGATCATTTCTTTGTATCAAAAAGATTGCCTGATGCTAGCTTTATAAAGCTTTGTTCTTGCTTTAAGTGGGATTTCGTCTCTAATTTATACTGTTCAACTGGTCTCTTAAGTGCAGTTATAGATTGTCAGTCTGGTAGCCCTTGATGTGCTTCTTTTCTTAACTGAAAACAAACTTTAAAGACATAAATTCCTAGAAGCAATTCCAGCGCGCACCTATCAGCCTATCAGTCTTATCCTTGTTAAATACTAAAGTTCGGCTATTTCTCCGGTAATCCAAAATGTTTTACATATTCTGTTGCACTTACTGACTTATTTCACAGCTTCCTAATTACAGTTTTAAACATTTCTAATCCTCTTTTAAATGCAGGCTCTTTGAATGGCTGGTAAAAGGGTTCACTGTTTGTAGGGATCATTCATCTGTAAAGGTTATGATTTTAATAATAATGCCTCGTCTTAACTGCTGTGCTTATTCGACGATTCGTTGTACTTTTTCTGCAACCAAATTAAACAGCACGGGTACAATAATTATCCTGCCTCACTCCACTCTTTAGAATAGACCACTGTCTTTTTTTTTTTAATCCGAACTGAACTCTTGCTTGTTTCGTAGCAGATATTTAAAAAGTTTATAAGTTTGGATGGAATAAAAAAATTCATTTCATTACTGGCCATCAGTACAGGTTATGAATACATGCGTAGAGTTGGCTATAGTTCCCAAAGATCTGACGTATTTCCGTGTTGTGCTATCAGTAGTTTTCCAACATTCGTCGATAGCTTACGTAATTTTTTTTTTCTCGGGCTCAATGGCCATACTTCACCTCTATGCATTCAACATCCCTGCTCACTTTCTACCTCGCAGACTTATCAGCATTAATATTTACTTAATCTTATAGTTCTTAATCTTATAGTTCTTAACTTTTCCATTTTATGATGCAATTCTTTATTCGTTCTACGCTACCCCATAAAATGAGTGGACCACTTTCATCCCTGGTCAATCATCATTTGCCTGTCATCCATAAGCCAGGCATTCATTTCTCTTAATGCTTCTCGAACCAATAATTTCCAAGCCCTTAAATAAGTCCACGAAACCTATCATTTCGAGAATGCAGTCTACAAACATTTACAATTCTTCTTTAAATTCGCAAACTTCCTTCATCGAATATAAACTTAGATCTTTATTTCCTCTTCACTCCATCCACAATATTTAATAGCTGACGATGCAATGTACCCTTTAATTAAATTCAGATTTACGTAACGAAGAAATATGAAGGTCCATTTTGCATGTAATTTGTCACTTTATACTTTCTAATTATTATATAAAATTCAACTTCCCTGAAGGACACTTTTAACTACTCAAATATCAATGCCATCCGGACGATAAACGCCTATATTGCTTCTCAATCTTTTTTAAAGAAAGAAAAATCACTCAAGAGTTTTTTTTTTTCTTAAACAAACGTCTAAATTTGACGTGGAATCTAACGCAGGAAAGCTTCTATCTGAACAAAAGACTTAATTTTCGTTTCCTCACCACCAAGCGCAACCTCCCTTTCAGTACCCTCATTACCAATTACAGCTCGCGTCCCAGTGGCCACTACACTCTTTTCTAGACATTTATTTGCACAGCAGGATCATTATCATTATCCACTTTGATGACAAAAATCTTTCACACTGCCTGAATTAAGATCAGCGTTTTTAAGTCCAATTTTCACACAGCAATGAAATCCAACTAAGAATGTTGTAGGCTACAGCTAAGTTCGCTAAAGAAAGTGAGGAGCTAACAACGTCAAAAAAATATTCTCTACTTTGATGGTATGAAGCCTCTTCTTTAATTAATATGATATGCAAATCTATAACCTCAACAATCACACACACACACACACACACATACAGTACAGAAGCTTGGTAGCGAGAAGTACAGCTGCGATATAAACAAAACCACTGTACGATACGGATTGTAGATCTTTGTTAGGTAGTTGTTCCAGCACAAAATAAGACATCATAATGTCTGTCGAAACTCTGTCTGGAAATATTTGGTAACTGTTCCAGAAGGATGGTGTGCACCCTGGGCACGAAATGAAAACACTACATTCCAAACGTAAATTAAGTCAGTTACTCATGACCTTACTGCAAGAAATCGATTAGTGTATGATCCAGAATTTAAGCTAAAAACAATGGGAAATCTCCCAAAGAATGTGAGAGAGACAGAAGAAAATTCTAAGCACAGTTTACGTCTATTATCCAAACTAAAAATCCCAGTTTTAATAATGCTCTGTCACACTGACTAACCATATCATATAAAAGAAGCCGAATTAGATTAATATTACCATGAAATCAATTTGTATTAAGCATTTCCTACTGCTCCAAGTTTTTTAGCCGTGAGAATTAGATGCTAATGTTTAAAAACTAATGAGAGTGATCAGAAAAGTAGGGGAATGAATTCATAAACAACCCAGAAAAGCGACAAAAATAATGCATTCTGAACTTCTAGAAAAAAGAAAAGAACAATAAAAACTCAAGTCACCGGGTACTTAGAAGAAGAAGAAGAAGAAGAAGAAGAAGAAGAAGAAGAAGAAGAAGGAGAAGAAAAGCAACACTCGCTCTGACCCCCAGCTAACCACTGCTGACCTCTGTTCGTTAAGATCGAACCTGGCTGCCACTCACGCCCCATTGTTTCTTCGACGCGAATAATAATGCAGCACCTTTGCACAGCTGCTGCTGTTACTCAACAGACTTTAGAATGCCAATTAACCTTCCATCGGAAATAAAGTCAAGGTTCGGAGCCCTTTTTCAATCTGCATATTCAAGGGATTGAGCCAGGGAAGGTTAGCAACAGGTGTGAGCACGATTTTAACAGAAAGGATGACAAAGAAACAGTAATCATTTTTGTGGTTCTCGCAAAGGAACTAGGCTAGTTAAGATTATGAAGAAAGAAACAAAGATTCACTCCAGTGTTCTCAATAAAATCTGACTCTTAAAACGAATTTTACTAAGCTCTGGAAATCTGGAAAACTGGAAGACTAAGATCACCCGGCTCTGTCTTGTTGCAGTCATTTCCAGTAGTGGCAATTACCCTCTTCATCTTAATCATAAGAATTTTCCACCATACCAAGTAAAACAAGGAATTACATTGCACAAGGGGAAATACTGAAAAATACATATTACCAGACTCAGTCTTACTTCGATCGCTATTGTCCAGATAATTTCACTCCATTGCCAATCTACTTCTCAGTTGTTTCATTCATGGTTACTGGAGTCCGAGCGTGTTGTGAAAACCAATGAAAAATGCTGCATCTTTTGCATATTCATTCCACTCCGGTTCGTAGCTGCCAGGTCAACAGGTTTATACTCACTTGGGAGGACAGAAAGGCGTTTTGTCTCAGTTCTGATCTTATCGTCGGGATATTGGGGGATGCTGGTTTTTCCATTACCCTTTTTCTGATTAACAAAATATCCTTTCATGAGTTAAAACTGCTCAGAAAAATTCAGAAAATCATAGAAATTATTACGGCAATAAGCAGAAGACAGAAGACAATCTCATAAGTTATTATTGGTTTTAATATATCTCACCCGCTTGTCTAAAATTTGCTAGGAACTTATTTATTGAGTTTAATCTTACTGCGTAATTCCCGGTTACGAGTTACGACACAGCCACGAAAGAGCGCTGATTCAAGAGCGTACTCTAAAATTTCATTAGTTCTAAAAGATATTTATGTGTGTATTGAAACGGAGAGAGAGAGAGAGAGAGAGAGAGAGAGAGAGAGAGAGAGAGAGAGAGAGAGAGAGAGAGAGAGAGAGAGAGAATTTTCAGTTATCAGAAAGAATGCCCTTGACTTGAAGATCGGAGTGAGAATGTATCAGAATAAGGCAGTTCATACAGGTGCAAGAAAAAGTGACATGATGAGAGAGAGAGAAAGAGAGAGAGAGAGAGAGAGAGAGAGAGAGAAAGAGAGAGAGAGAGAGAGAGAGAATTTTCAGTTATCAGAAAGAATGCCCTTGACTTAAAGATCGGAGTGAGAATGTGGAATAAGGCAGTTCATACAGGTGCAAGAAAAAGTGACATGAAGAAGAGAGAGAGAGAGAGAGAGAGAGAGAGAGAGAGAGAGAGAGAGGGAATGTTCAATTATCAGAAAGAATGCATTAAACTTGTAGATTGGAAGTTCATACAAGTGCAGGAAAAAGTGACAGGATGAGAGAGAGAGAGAGAGAGAGAGAGAGAGAGAGAGAGAGAGAGAGAGGTAGCTAAAACAAAGAATGGGAGAATGAATTACACAGTACTTGCACTGGGAAGGTGAAGAGGTCAGTTTCTACGGTCTGCATAAGATGCGTGATCCCAAACTAACGTCACAAGGCCTGGGAAAAGTGTGTGTGTGTGTGTGTGTGTGTGTGTGTGTGTGTGTGTGTGTGTGTGTGTGTGTGAGAGAGAGAGAGAGAGAGAGAGAGAGAGAGAGAGAGAGAGAGAGAGGAGAGAGAGAGAGTTTGCGAGGGTGAATATAATTAATAGAATAATTCACCTGCTACATGTTAGAGTAGGTATAACATGACTGATAAAAGCAATAAGGGCCTTTGTCTCAGGGTACTTGAGTTTCTTTGTCCGGTAGGTCACAAAATACCGATCAGGAATGGCCGGCGAGTCATTCATTACTATAAATGAATATCTGTCATAATCTGATTGTTTTTAACAATAAATAATATTATTAGTATGAAACCTAACATTTTATATTAGCGAGGTATTTTGAAAAATTTTATAATGATTTTATTCTAATATATTGTTTAATAAATTTTCGTTGCTTTGAATTGCCGATCATCCTGCCTCATAGTTCATATAACTATCATTAGATAAATTTTTTTTAGATAATTATCGAATAATTGATCAACATCAAATTTCTCTTGTACGGCAAAACAACCTTGTTTTTTTATTGGTTTTGTTCAGAGAACTAAAGGTTTTGCTAAAAAACATAAATCTCTTGAACGCTTCAAATATATATTGAAAAAAACATTGGAAGCTTTCAGACGATTTCCTTTGCAGTAAAACCTTTACTTCTACGAAAGCAGCAACAGAAACATATAAACGGAAGCCGGTCGCAAGATGGAGACAGGGAGAAACGGAGATGGAGCCTTCTAATTATATGAAGAATTTGTTATCAATTCTTCGAAAATAACTTGTACCAAAACTTAATAAAATGGTAGTTATATGAATTATGAGACGGTATCATAACAAAAGCAAAAAATAAGTCTAATGGCAGAGAAGACATAGCTATGAAATAAGTTTGGAAACTGCTGACATTCGCACAAAGCAAATAACGACTGAAATAAAATTTTGAAAAATGGGAAAGAGTGAAAGAATAACAAGTAAAAAATGCGCCGAAGTTTCTTCGGCGCAATCGAGTTTTCTGTACAGCCGCTACAGATTATAATCAAAGCCACCGAAAACAAATCTATCTTTCGGTAGTCTCGGCATAATGCTGTATGAGCCGCGACCAATGAAACTTCAGCCACGGCCCGGTGGTGGCCTGTCCTACATCGTTGCCAAACGCAAGATTATGGCTAACTTTAACCTTAAATAAAATAAAAACTACCGAGGCTACTGGGCTGCCATTTGGTATGTTTGATGATTTCAGGGTGGATGATCAACATACCAATTTACAGCCCTCTAGCCTCAGTAGTTTTTAAGATCTGAGGGTGGACAGAAAAAGTGCGGACAGAAAAAAGTGCGGACGGACAGACAAAGCCGGCACAAGAGTTTTCTTTTCAGAAAACTAAAAAGGAATATTGTACTATTAACGAGCATCAACGGTGACGATCTCGAAGTTAATGACAGCTTGATTCGAATATTTGTTTCAGTACACTCAGGAGAGACTAATCTTATCTGTTTTTTTTGGTTGGGTTCGTACTGTTATTAAAATGAGAGAGAGAGAGAGAGAGAGAGAGAGAGAGAGAGAGAGAGAGAGAGAGAGAGAGAGAGAGAGAGAGCGCAATAAATTCGATTAGTCGAAATTAACAGATATTTGTTACTATTTGAATGTTGGAATTTAGGATGCGCCCAGACAAAAGTATATATATATATATATATATATATATATATATATATATATATATATATATATATATATATATATATATATATATATATATATACAACTATATATATTGAGAAATGGCTGCGCCATAAACTCCCTCATAAATTTATATTCAGTTGTATATTTTTCTCCCCCTCCCTTCGTATTGCATTGGTAAGGTGTTCAACTCACAAAGTAGATGAATAACGTTCGATTCCCGCACCGGACGAGTAGGGAATCACTCTGCCTCTGTTGACTTAAGCAGTGAGTGATTTACTCTATAGTGTTTAGTCGACTGTTGTGTACAGCAGTTACAGCGGAGAGAGAGAAAGGGTAATCTTCAGTGAAAGCCTTTCATAAGATACTCTACCTCTCTCCGTCTTCTGTATAGGAACTGGAATAGAGAATTTAGGCCAAAGGCCAAGCACTGGGACCTATGAGGTCATTCAGCGCTGAAAGGGAAATTGACAGTAAGAAGGTTCGAAAGGTGTAACAGGAGGACAACCTCGCGGCTGCACTGTGAAACAGTTGTTAGTGAGGGTGGAAAGTCAGATCCAAGACAGAGAATACGAACGGAGGTACAGTAAAAGGAATGAAAGAGGTTGTAGCTAGGGCCGAAGGGAAGCTGCAAAGAACCTTAAGTAATGTCTGTAATGCACTTTATACGTGAGGTGTTCTGACGGTACTAACCCAATACAGAGATCTGTATAAACGCCGGCTTGCGAGCGTTTGCTATACGTACTCGTACGTGCTGGCAAGTGCACGTACCTGAAACTGCATGAACGAGCGACTAAACGCATGCATGAACGTACATATGTACGGATATACATAAATTATGCTCATTCCATCACCGTCCGTTATCCATCATTAATTTTCATCTTAGTTCTTGTGAAGTCTTTTACTGTCCCATTACCATCGACTTCCTTTCCTCCAGCTTTTTTTGTGATAACCAAATCAGTCTTGTCTGCTCAGAAGTCTTGTTCTTTGTTGCTTATCAGTAAAGTAGCTTCTGATGGCGTGTAGCTTCCTCTCTCCTTGTTGCTGTCTACATCGGCACTAACAGAAATGGTTGCCGCCAAGTTGCTGATTTTAATTACCTTCATGTTTAAAAATCCCTTTACCCAGATGGCCTTCGCAGTATCGCCTGACAAGACAACACGGTAGCAAGAGCCGATCTCAACATAGTAGCTTCAATGCTGCACACACACACACACACACACACACACACACACACACGCACAAAAGTTTTTAAACTAACAAATTTGATAGATGTCGACAGCTGAGTTCAAAACACTTAACTGATTTTTCTATAGGTAAGCGACAAATTAATAAAATTATTGGCGTGATTCATATTTACTTCATATTTGCTGTTTTCACGTTGACTTCATTAGTAAAGTCAAAACCGTCTAGTGCTTTTCCATAAAATAGGATTCGAATCAGTAAACTGAAGAAAATCAAAGTCCAGCGGTGGGGGATTCTTCAAATCAATGACATACAGTTAATAAATTAGGATCTAGAGTGAATAAATGCTTATTTAAGACGCAAATCTGGAACAAAAATTGGAGGACCCCGAGACATGTGACAAGAATGAGAGAAAGGGATGTTTAATCCGTCCAATCACTGACTGATAACCTAAGATTATAAAAGGCTTCTAGCAATGTTGCTCATTTAGAGAGCGCAATGAATGAATTTAACTAAGGTTCAGTATCTTTGGATATAAAAAAAATGACGGAAGAATAGTTTTGTTAGAATAAAAGGATCTTTCCTAGATAGTGACCCCCAAGGGTTTTCGGGGGTCGTTATCTAGGACTAATATTTCTTGGGGTCATTATCTTCATGATATTTGCAGTCTTTTGTTTATGTTTTTACGATCATCCCCAACGGGTTTGTACTAAGCACTCCGCAAAGGTCGATACATACCCAGTTAAAACCCGTGGGGTCACTCTCTAGGAAAGGTCCGATGAAAAAAGTATTTATGAAATATAAACCAGTGAATAACCAAATCAGCTCCGTTACATTTCTATAGCCAATGTAACGCTATCAATCCGGGCCATACACTAAGAGACAAGCTGAGAAAAAACCACATGTCATTTAATGTTCTCGTTCCAAAGTAGGACACGAACTACAATCAGTAAAGTATAGAAACGTAGAGACATCGTACGTTTCTACATAAAAAAAATTAAAAAAAGACATCCGATCTGGCAGATAACTAGGAAACCATATTGTTGACAGTGAGCAATTGTTATGTTTACCTAATTTACAAAACAACCACAACGTGTAACAAAAAGTAAGATGATGGAGTAGAAAGTTAATGTTTCCGAAGGCGGCGTC
This sequence comes from Macrobrachium rosenbergii, assembly GCF_040412425.1. NCBI lineage: Eukaryota > Metazoa > Arthropoda > Malacostraca > Decapoda > Palaemonidae > Macrobrachium > Macrobrachium rosenbergii. The sequence goes on along the minus strand of NC_089780.1, from coordinate 30,223,822 downwards.
CAGTTGAATAATTTCACCTTCCATGTAAAACGGCCTTCTGGGAATTAAGAACAAAAGCAGTCAACTTTCAGATGAGAATGGAGTAAGAGATCAAAATTGAAACCGCGTCACGCAATTTAAAAGTTTATAATTATATGATAATAGAATCGAATATAGAATTTAGGCCAAAGGCCAAGCGCTGGGACCTATGAGGTCGTTCAGCGCTGAAACGGAAATTGACAGTGAAAGGTCTGAAAGGTGTAACAGAAAGAAAACCTCAAAGCAGTTGCACTATGAATCAATTGTTAGATGGTGAAATGCAACAAGAAAGAGATTATGAACGGAGGTACAGTAATAGGAACGAAAGGGGTTGCAGCTAGGGGCCGAAAGGACGCTGCAAAGATCCTAAAGTAATGCCTGCAGTGCACCGCATGAGGTGCACTGACGGCACTACTTCCCTACGGGGAAATTATAATCAATAATTCCACTCCCCCCCCCATCCCCCCCCAAAAAAAAACACGAGTACGAATCGCCACAAAAGAAAGATAAGTAACAATCATCGATTTATTTCAACTCAAACCTCCTCTTGACCAGGAAACTTGAGCCATGATATAAAACGTGTGAGCAAAGACAAAAATACGCCAGAGGCCTCACTGACCGGATATCGAAATTGCCTTACGTGAGAAAAGGAAGCTATTAGCTGACGCCTTACGCAATTTGTTAGTTACGGGAGGAAAATTCTAGTTGTTAAGATAATTAAAATTAGAAGAGGCGAATATAAGAGTGAAATACGATGACACGTACGGACACACACACACACACACACACACACACACACACAGACATATACACTTGCGCGCGCGCACACACACACACACACACAGAGAGAGAGAGAGAGAGAGAGAGAGAGAGAGAGAGAGAGAGAGAGAGAGAGTAACTGGGAGAGAAAGTCTTTAAACCTCAGAAATTTAAACAAGGGAAAAATGAAATGTTTGAAAAATTTTGTTTTTTGAACAGAGAGAGAGAGAGAGAGAGAGAGAGAGAGAGAGAGAGAGAGAGAGAGAGAGATCAAAACCTTATTAACTCAAAATATAAACACTAGAATTTACAAAAAACAGACACATCCAATACACACATATATGTATATAATATATATATGTGTATATATATAATATATATACATATGTGTGTATACATATATAAATGAAAAACAGGGAGAGAGATATTTCACATTCTCAACTTTCTACAGAGAGAGAGAGAGAGAGAGAGAAGCGAACTACCTTCAGTGGCCGTCATTACACCAAAGGGGAAGCAATAAAAATCAAGCCAGGGCCGAAACCGTGTTGGTAATTAGGTGCTGAGTTCATCTGACCCTCTCATTCCAGCCCTCGTGCAAAAGTGTCATAACAAGTACTTTACGAGTCCTGGAACTCCTCCTCCTCCTCCCCCCCCTCCTCACCTTGCCACCGGGAACAGAAGAGCACAGAGCAGACAGAGGCTCTCCGCTCTTTTCTGTCTCAGCTTCCAGTCTTTATATTTTTTATGTTGCGGCCTTATCTTAGAAGTCCCTTTATCCTCTCTTTCATCTTAAATTTCATTGCTACTTTTTCTTTGTTCTCTCGAATTGAAACCGTCACGCCAACGGGAGCAGAACTGAACACACCACGGCATTCTTACTAATTTGGGTATCGTTGCTAACTTTTCTTTTTATTTTCTCTATCCTCTCTTTTAGTCCTTTCATTCTCTCTCATAGTTTCTTCATCATATTCTATCTTACATTATCCATTCACTGTTCATCTTCCCCTTAATATTATTCGGTTCTTTTTCGGTCGGTCCTTCGCAGAGTTTCAGTCTCGAATTCTCAACCAATATCATTTCACATATTCATTTTCTTTTTTAACCTCTCCTTTATTAGTCGCATGGTGCCTCAGCCTAAGATTTATTTTTGCTATACTTCATCCTGTTTGTTTTTAGAACTAGGTTTTTTCCGTTGCATTTTCTCTTCTCAGTTTCTTATACTTCTGTTGTTAATGGTGGCATTGTGCCCGTAATAGCACAATGCCGCCATAATCTAAAATTAACTTTGCTCTTTCTTTCCTCCATTACATCTTCTTGCTTATCATGAGCTCCATTAACCTAATGCGTCTTAAGCCTCTGTTAACACTCCTTTCTCTCTCTCTCTCTCTCTCTCTCTCTCTCTCTCTCTCTGTCCTCCTGAGAGCTGGTGGGTGAGAAGCAGGACATATTTGACATTTAATTACCAGGCCTGGCCCTTGCATCCTCTTCCACGAGGAAAGGTTCAGTCTACGGCCGATTTTAAGAAAATAATTATAAAAATAGAAAAAAGGCTTCAAAAGTGACATGGTCACATACAGTAAGAATAAGACAGAAATGAGATAATACGATTATATAAGTCTGGAAGTTACTCCACAAAAAGCACGCGGACAATTAATCATTTACGTTTGCAAGCATCAGTCAATAATAAGCATATTACAAATACATCTCACACATATGGCCATCAAACATAAGCATGCACCTTACATCTGAACGTATTGTTAAACCATAATCAAGTCAATTTTCTGAGCAAACAAACATGGTGATCATATAAAAACACCAGTCACATTACCCCCCCACCTCTTTCTTCCCCCTCCCTCCCGAAAAAATAAAACAAACAAAAACAAAGAAAGAAGAAAAAAAAAAAAAGAATCAGATTTGGGCGATCCCCTGGATCTAAATCTCCTTCCGTTCCTCCGCGAACTTAATCTCCTTCATCTCCGCGTTGCCCCCCGGATGCTTTTTACACCTTTAATGTCTTTTAATCTCTAGCAGGTAAGTAGTCTCCCAGTCCTCCCCTTAATGTCCCACAGGTACTGTAAAGTCGGCGGGAGGACGTGGAAAGGGGTTTCAAAACACAGCCTTTGTCGGGATGGCCGGAGATGGACGGATGATGTACTGCTGCCAGAGAGGTCTTCGAAATTTACACCTTCAGCATTCGCGGGCCTTTTGAAGGCTTTGTAGACCTTGGATTTGAAAGGCGCCGTCGACAATTTATTCACCTTCGTACTCGTCGCATACTGATCTGTTGATACTGCAATGAGTTACAGGTGCTCCATAGAACTCACAGTTGAAAATACTTCATATCAGTTTCATACAGTATCATTATTATTGGTAGTAGTAGTAGTATTTCGTGCAGTCAGTAGAAATCAGGATACGTGTGTATGTATGTATGTCTGTATGTATGTATGTACACACACACACACACACACACACACACACACACACACATATATATATATATATATATATATATATATATATATATATATATATATATATATATATATATATATATATAAAACATTACCACTGGTGAAAAATGAGAGACAGGTTGTAGGTCCTGACCGGTTTCGACTTTGTTTCCAAGGCATTGGCGAAGGACTGATACATATTATTAGAAGCCACAAATATTTATATACTACAGAGACAGTACTGACGAACCGTTTGACTATACAGATCTGACGGGTGTCAAGGTAGGAGTGGCTTTCAAAACTCTCTTGGGTAGAAATCACAATCTACTCTCAAGGGACAGTACCGATACCGCACCTTACAATCTAGCGAAGTACCTAGTGGATATCCTTAACCCGTTGGTAGGTACCATTTCTAATGCCAATACCAAGAATAACGTGAGCCTGATAGATAAACTAAATAGTGTACAAATTAATAGAGAATCGAGGCTTGTAAGTTTTGATGTAGTATAACTATTCACAAAGATGCCAATTGATGACCTGTGGAGTTTTTATCGGAATTATTAGAGAACACACAGCTGGATATCCCATGTTCTAAAAAAACACTAATTGAACTGGTGTTAGTGTCGCATTTAAGAACAATAAAACAATGAAACATGAACTTATAAATTTTATAACTCTCCTGACAGTACTAAAGGATGTGCATATAAAATTCCATGTAAGTCTTGTGACAACTATTATATAGACCAAACAGGTAAAGCACTGGAAAAGAAAATAGAACAGCACAAAAAATGTGTGAGACACGAACAGGTGAACAGTGGTATTTTTGTACATGTTAGTGAGAACAATCATGCTATCAACTGAGAAGGGGCAAAAAAGATAGTGTATCCTCTTAACGCACTGGAAGGAATATCATTGAATCCAGTTTTATAAAAGAAAGTTATGGCCATAATATGAATGTCAGTCAAGGTATGTATAAACTTGATCCCATAATACCAAAAGAAATTTGTAAAATGTTTAAATTTTAAGGTAGGCAGTACAGTTGTATGGGAAAAGTTTTTGATTATCATATTTGTAAACAGTACGGGGTGCAGTAGGGCTAATGAGATTTCCAACCCCGCCTCCCTGACACCTGTCAGGTGTGGATTTGTAGTTTCCTATTGTTTGTACATTTATCGGTATTGTCCCTTGGGAGTAGACTGCGATTTCTAGCCAAAAGAGTTTTGAAAGCCACTCCTACCTTGACACCCGTCAGATCTGTAGTCTCAAACGTTGTGTGTGTTCGTCAGTACTGTCTCTGTAGTATATATATTTGTGGCTTCTAATACTGTGTATCAGTCCTTCGTCAATGGCTTGGAAATAAAGTCGAAACCGGCCAGGACCTACACCCCGTCTCTTATTTTCCACCCGTGGTAATGTGTGACAAACGAATCACGTGCAAAGCGATTATAATTATATATACATACATACATACATACATACATACACACACACACACACACACACACACATATATATATATATATATATATATATATATATATATATATATATATGTGTGTGTGTGTGTGTGTGTGTGTGTGTGTGTAATTAGAAATCCACAATTATGTATAAGAGTAAGGCTGTGTTTATCAAAATACAAAAACGAAGAGGATCGTTGTGCAAACGGTCAAAAGCTCCCATTTTTAATCAGTTTTGTATTTTGATAAATACACCCTTACTCATATACCTAATTGTATTTTTTACTTATCATTTCCGGTCACAGTATAGCGATGCACCATATCTGTAAACACACATACACACATATATATACATTTATATATGTATGTATGATACATTCAAAGCCGATTCTTGTTAGTCAATGAATTTTTATGCTGACATGATAATTCATTCATAAGTACAATCGTGTAGCTAGACAGTCTACTCTTTTGTTCTTTGCCTAAGCATCGTAATATATCTTTCGCCAAACCATCCAGTCTACTGCATTCGCGGTCCTTCATTAAGTGAAGGATAAACAAATGAATAAAACTTGGTGATGGCTGAAGCAAACAGAAAAACAAGTAATGGCGTCTAAGCGATAACAGACAATAAACAAGCGTGTGACCCAGAGTATTGTTTACTTTTCTTGATCGCGGGAAAATCTATCCACTCCCTCTGATGTCGGCGGTGTTTACTTCAAGCTACTTTTTCTCTCTCTCTGATCATGTGCGAATGAATAAATACTGTTGCGAGGATGAATTATGTGCGTAGACGGAAGATCGTTTGGACTCAGGATTTGTTACAGCTGTTAAATTTTCATATGGATGACATTTCAAAAATTCTGTTCAAAGGACATAAAATTTTCAGAAATAAAAAAAGACCATGAAAGGATTAGAAAATTTTATAAAAAAAAAAAAGACCAAGGAAGGATGGAAAATAAAAAAAAAAGACCATGAAATGATAGAAAATTAAAAACAAAACAAAGCCATGAAGGGACAGAAAATTTTATTTTAAAGAATGAAAGGATAGAAAATTTTATTAAAAAAAAGACCATGAAAGGATAGAAAATTAAAAACAAAACAAAGTCTTGAAGGGATAGAAAATTTTATTTTAAAGAATGAAAGGATAGAAAATTTTATAAAAAAAAAAAGACCATGAAAGGATAGAAAATTAAAACAAAACAAAGTCTTCAAGGGATAGAAAATTTTATTTTAAAGAATGAAAGGATAGAAAATAAAAAAATACCATGAAAGGATATAAAATTAAAAACAAAACAAAGCCATGAAGGAATAGAAAATTTTATTTTAAAGAAAACCATGAAAGAATAGAAAATTTTATAAAAAAAAAAAAGACCATGAAAGGATTGGAAAATTTTACATAAAAAAAGACCATGAAAGGATAGAAAATAAAAAAAAGACCATGAAAGGATAGAAAATAAAAAAAGACCATGAAAG
>NC_089780.1:30207665-30212665 GCF_040412425.1 Macrobrachium rosenbergii | reverse complement strand
CAGAAACAAAATGCCGAAGACAACAGCAGTAACTCTCTTCACCCCCGAGAGAAAAGAAGACTTACGCGGCTCGTAACAACGACCCCCGAAATATATAGAACTCGTAAATGAGAAAATGATAAGGTATCCAATTCCGTGAGAACGACCCTAGGTGGGCAACGGAGTTTATTATTAGCATCTCACTCATCACCCGTTGCCTTTGCTGCCTACTGGTGGGCCTACCCATCCCCCATCACTCCCCCACCTCACCCCGCCTCCTTCCTTCCTCGCCCAATTACCCGGCTAAGCCTACCTGGTGCCCATCACCAGTTCATCCTGCTAATCAACAGCTACCTCTTAACGAGGAACAAGGGAAATTTAAGAGCAACGGGGAGGGGAAGGTCAGATTACAACGATAATGTAATGGGTAATGATCAGGTTATTCCAAATTACAAGAGGGATACGCACGCACATGCGCTGTAGCCTACGTGTCAGAGTGCAAAGTGAGTAGGCTACGAGTGTTTCGACTTCGGTATGTTTCGAAACACATTTATATATGTATACATACATATATATGCACACAAAAACACATTTATATATATATATATATATATATATATATATATATACATATATATATATATATATACATATATATATATATATATATATATATATATATATATATATATATATATATATATATATATATATATATATATATATATATATATATATATACATTCATACATACAAAATATAGATATACGTAAGTCATGGGATGCTATGTAATAAACAAAAGTACCAAAGAATCACGTATTTATTCAGAAAAAGTACGAAAATATTATTTCTTCCTTAGCCCGTCATAACAAAAGACAAAATTATTTCAAAAAAGCATCTGAATGGTATGATTAAAAACATGGGATTATGCTTATAATATATGAAAAATTAAACCTTTCATGAGTCTCAGTCTTAAATTTTGTAAACATGTTTTAAGACTCCGTCTGCAGCATGAATCAACAAAGATCTCTTTCCGGTGTTTCCCTATATAGACAGTGTTCACATTTTAAAGCTTCCTCCTTCTAGTTCGCCCAGTCTTGATTCCTTTGCTGTAGCAAAGATTTATATTCCAGATTTTGATTTGGATGCACAGTCTTGAAAATGGGAACACTGTTATATGTCAATTGGCATGATAACTTTTTAAAATACAATAACATATCAATAAGTGGTCATTATTATAGGAGTTGTCTCTTATACTCTTCACTCTACGATTGCCAGTGCTGAATAGTGGAAACAGTCTTTTATTCAAGTCATCAATGAACTACATGAGAGTAATGAGGTTTTTACGGCATTGAGCTCACTGAGGAATAAGCGGGTGAAAATAAGTTCTAGCTAAATAATACTTTATTCAGCTTTATAATGAATGACCGAATGCCTCTTTCAACAGAACAGACCACAAGCTTCTAGGTGACTTGAACTGCTATTGATCATTAAAGCAATTAATAAATTTTTCCATTTCCCAATTGGAAAGTCACTGAACTCAACGTCCACAAAAGTACATCCGAATGACCAGAGAAAGGCAATTTCCGTCTAGTGTTCCTTAAGAAAAATATAAGTTTCGGAAAGAAATTAATGGAAAGACTCGTCTAGTCTTCCTTAAGAAAAATATATGGGAGTTTCAAACGGAATTTAATGAAAAGATTCGTCTAGTGCTCGTTAAGAAAAATAAACGCAGTCTCAAAAGGAAATCAATGAAAGGGAGATTAAAAACAGAGTTAATCCCAGCGGAAATTGAAACTACGTGTTACAAAGCTAAGCGCCATCCTTCCAACAACCTTTGCTTTCTTCGTTAGCCGCTAGAAATTAAAATTTTGGCAGACTTAATTTCTTGAACAGTGTACTTTTTATTACTGATACCAAACGTTCTTAACTGTTGCAAGCAGTAGCGTGATTTTATTAGTTTTATTTCATGTGCTGCTCCTTAAATTTATACCAATAGTCATGTTATAGGTCAAACTGTTATCTCCCAGACTGAAACATTCTTTTTCATTATTTTTGATCTAGAAATTATCCTTTTTTTAATACGGAAAATAACAGCTAAAAACAACTTGAAAAGTACTATATAGTCTTCTGTTTCTAGCCCAAAGTCACCCCTGGCCACCCAAAAGAAAGAAAACGCGTCTGCGAATAACAAGAGAGACGCAGGAGACACCATATGGCGGACAAAATGTAATCAAGATTTAGCGAAGCCTATACCTGGGACCTAAGCTGACCCCTCATAACAATGACCTGCGATACCTTTTGAATGACCCGGGGATAACCCCTTACCTGAGAGAGAGAGAGAGAGAGAGAGAGAGAGAGAGTCTTCGAGGTGGAGGACATCTGGTGTTGTTTCCCATACATACCTTTGCTTTACCGTCTGGCCCTTGTTTTGGGCCAGAAGGTTTTCAAGCACCCCAAAGCAAGGTCCAAAGGACATCATGGAGGTCACGGTGCTTTTGGGGGAATGGGGGTTTACTGTTGGTCATTCACTCCCTCTGGGTACTTCCTCTGTGAGGTCACGTTCCGAGGTCAACGGCTAAAAGAAAGAGGCCGATGGGTGACACGCTAAAAATCGCGGCTTCGATTTAGGTCGGGTCTGATTTGTCATATCCGGCGAATCTCTCTTAATTGTTCTGGGTTCCATAGAAAACGAATCTTTTGAATTCTGGATTCCATAGACAACGGTTCTTTTGAATTCTGGATTCCATAGAACGCGAATCTTTGGAATTCTGAATTCCATAGAACAGGAATCTTTGGAATTCTGGATACCACAGAAAATGAATCTTTGGAATTCTGGATTCCATAGAAAATGAATCTTTTGAATTCTGGGTTCCACAGAAAACGAATCTTTTGAATTCTGTATTCCAAGGAAAACGAATCTTTGGAATTTTGGATTCCACAGAAAACGAATCTTTTGAATTCTGGATTCCACAGAACATGAATTTATGGAATTCTGGATTCCACAGAAAACGAATTATGAACATTTTAATCCTTGCACATGAGATGAATTTAATTTAATCATAAACAGGAGAAAGAACGGAAATATCAACTGATTCAAAACATCTCCTTTATATGGAGGAGTTTGTAACGGACGGCTTCAGCCGGTAATGTAAAAACACGCTGAATGGGAATTGAAACGGAAGAGAAAAGAATGGGAGAAAATAAGGATTGTGGGACTGAATGGGAAGAAAGGGGGATGTCGAACTTCATCTGCCCCGACAAACGGCAGAGGGCAGCAGACAAAGCCTATCCAAAGGAAACCATAACGAACTAATTTTGATAAACAGACCTTGTGTTCTAAAGCATCCTCCTACGGGACAAAGTCTCCCTCTCCCCCCCGCCGCCCCTTTCCGAATTCTTCCATTTCCTCCGAAGATTAATCTTTGATAACGGGATCTGCATCCGAGGAACAGATGTACGAGACTTAATCTCATTCCACGACACAAATAATAACGGTACTTGTTCCGATTTTCTAGGGAAATTGCTGAAAGAAGCAGCGGCAGCAGGAGGAGCATTAAATACAAATCTTATTTATTACGTTTCAAAGAGAACTTAAACAAAATGTAATTCATTCCTGATTCATTACTTCCAAACAGATATCAAAATATCGTGTTCGTTACAATTGTCATATATTTATAAATTGAGACATTAAAGCTTGAAGGTTTCAAGGCAGTTCATGAGCGGTCGAGGCAGGGGACAGGCCACTACCCTAATGCTCACGTCCTGCAGACCAAACGCATGCATATTTGACTATAATTATATAGCGCCTGAGCCTCTTCACCCAAGCTAGGACCCGGGAGACCTGGAGAAGCTGGCTGCCGATGACTCTGCAGAATGTCCATGAAGAAAAGTGATATTTTTGCAGTTTAAAACAAAGCAAAAAAAAAAAAAAAATGTATTTCCTCAGGTTAACCGGATATCACTGTGCAAAACTAATTTTTTTATTTGAATAAAATAATACTGATAAAGAAATTCTGACTGATTCTAAATACTTTTTATATAAAAAATACTAATGTATTGGACCTCATAAAGATAGCAAGTGTGCGGAAAAGTAATGGCTCGCTCTCGTTGTTTTAGTTTAAAGAAATGTCAGTTATTATTATTATTATTATTATTATTATTATTATTATTATTATTATTATTATTATTATTATTATTCATAATGGCCTCACATTACTTTAATAAAACAAACTGAAACATTTTGATTTTGCTTAGAAAGGTTTCACAGAATACAACGTCAATATGTGAAAATAACAGACTGTATGGGAAAAAAGGAGTAACACAATGTGATTAATATAAAAATAAATAAATAAATAAAAAAGTAAATACAAAAATATACAGAAGAAAGAAAGGCAAGGAAATTCTAACTCAGACCCAAGACAGAGCCAGGAGTTTCAGGACATAGGCTATATAGACAATAATGGTTATTATTAAGTAGAATAATGTGACGCCCGAGAAGACCCAGCAGCGACAAAAAACCGCACACATAATATCTGATCAATAAACTAAAACATAATGAAGTGGACGGTAAGTGTTTACAAAAGTAACAGATTGTAGAATAATAATAATAATAATAATAATAATAATAATAATAATAATAATAATAATAATAATAATAATGCTGAAACACTTCACTGCTTTCAGTCACTGGTAGGTTTTATTGACAAAACACAAAGCTCGATAGATCGACTTTCATTTTTCATGAGGATAAATATAATTTTGGATGATGGAAAACGTTGTAGTTTTCTGAAGGGTCCTTGCGCACGTTTTTAAACAAGTACGAAAAATGTACTATAGCAGCGTAAGAGGTGAGTGGAGCAGCTTGCGTAGTAGGAGCTGAACGTACTGCTGATGGGCTTTTTTTGTGTGAATAACAAAGGCAAAAACTGTTGAAGTGTTGTGAACGGGGTTTCATCGTTTCTCAGGAATTAAAGGATTACTGTGGCATTGATTATTGTTTCATTTTTTCCTTGGCTGAC
>NC_089780.1:30200165-30202665 GCF_040412425.1 Macrobrachium rosenbergii | reverse complement strand
ATAAAAGATTAATACTAATAAAACGTTTAGGTATTTTGGCTAGAGTAAATATAAAATAAACTTTTAGGTATTTAAGCTATAATGAATACTAATAAAACTTTGAGATACTTTTGACTATAATAAATACAAAAAAAATTATGTATTTTGTTATAATAAATACATAAACTTTTAGATTATTTTGGCTGTACTAAGTACAAATGCGAATTTGAGGTATTTTGGCTATAATAAATGTAAATAAAAATTTGAGGTACTTTGGTTATAACAAATAAAAACAAAGCTTTAAGGTAGTTTGGCTATAGTAAATATAAAAATTTCAAGTATTTTTTCTACGACAAATACGAATAAAACTTTGAGGGACTTTTGGCTACAATAAATACCAATGGAACTTTCAGGTATTCTGGCTATATTAACTACAAACAAAACTTTAGAGTATTTTGGCTATAATAAATGCAAATACAATTTTGAGGTCTTTTGGCTATAATAAAGTTAACTGGGGAAGTCAATTAATTAAAAATTATTATTAGTAGCAATATCGTTATATTACTGTTATGTGTGCATGAATTTAGATAATTAAGTTCCTTGCTGAAAATTCGGGACAAAGACAGGCCTGAAGCACTGAAACGAGATTCAGTAATAATAATAATAATAATAATAATAATAATAATAATAATAATAATAATAATAATAATAAGAAGAAGAAGAAGAAGAAGAAGATATTTTGCAAAAGCTTTTGCCAGCCAATCCAGGAGCTATGCAATGACGCCGGTAATTACAGTCAAACAATTTTTTAACCTTCCTGTCTGACAATATATGACTGGTATACTGATGTAGCCATCAGATAATCGGTATTATATACAATATAACAGAGCAATAAGAAGTATTCAGTAAAAATAGCCACCCAACCCCAAAAAATTATGAATAAAAGAAAAACAAAGAACTCTAAAGAATAAGTTGAAAAACAAAGAACTAAAGAATAAGTTGTAAAAAACAAATGTATCTCTCTGCACTTCAGTCCAAGACTCGACCTTGAATGTTTTTCCCTCTTGTTTTCGGCAAAAAGGTTTGACCTCGTAAACATATCCTGCTTGTACATGTCTTGAGAAAGGTTATGGGTCATCAGGTCACTGCCATAAGAATGATATCAGCATCAGCAATAATAATAATAATAATAATAATAATAATAATAATAATAATAATAATAATAATAATAATGTTGGTACTTCAAGGTTAAATTAAGTCTCAATGTTATATTACTGCTAAATATTATTGCAGAAATGAAAATACTAATCACACCAGTGGCCCTAACTCCACAATATAGCACAGCCCATAAGCCGTGTCCATTCCAATCAGTCAACTTCTAATGCCATGTTTGGGGAGGCAAAGTCACCGCGAGGTCAATCATGCCAAGGAAGACAGAGGCGCAGCTGTTAAAAACACCGACTGGGTATAATGGCCCGTGACAATTTCCCCTCCCATCTTTTTCTACCATTTGATACCTTCGCTTTGTTTTCCCATCGCCCGTTCCACCAAGGGGTCTTCTCTGTCTGTCTGTCTGTCTGTCAGTGAGGCTTCGGCCGCAGAGGTATTCCTTAAGGGTCACTTTGAAGAAGGAAAGCTTAGTCTCCGTCGCCCTTATCGCACTGGGCAGTCATTTAACGTCTCGCGTTTACTCAAAGGTACTTAATGACAATCGCTCCGCCTTCCTTTTCCATTGCTGAACCTCGTTATTAGGGGATTACAGACGGGGGGATTTACACCTCCCAAAGGTTTCTTGCCCGAGGAACATCTTCACGCAGTTTGAATTACAAAAGATACACAGACATATAAAGTATACAGGTGCAAAACTTATCTTTATTGTATTTATTCTGTCCTCTAAAATAGAAGGGCGAGCGCGCCGGTGCTGGAGGCGATTTTATTTATCTATCTATCTATCTGTGCTTATATATATATATATATATATATATATATATATATATATATATATATATATATATATATTTATATATATATATATATATATATATATATATATATATATATATATATATATATACATATATATATATATATATATATATATATATATATATATATATATATATATATATATATATATATATATATATATATATATATATATATATATACATAAATACATATACATATATACATACATACATACAAATACATATGCCATCAGAAACCAAACGGAGCAATCAAGAATGCGGATTTTATGTCCAAATACAAGATCGCCCTCCATTCAACTCCCCTCCGCCCCACCAACCCCCGGAAAAAGAGAAGCCTCGAATTACAAAAGAAAGACGTGGCGCAAAATAAAATTAGTCACATTAAGAGCAGGTCACAAATGGATTTAAAAAAAAATAGTATCTTATAACATGAAGAAAGAAACGTGAAATGTCAACAAAACTGAGTAAATATTACTTTATTATGAATGCACATGAAATAAAATACACAAGCATAAGCAATAAACCGTAAATAC
>NC_089780.1:30192665-30195165 GCF_040412425.1 Macrobrachium rosenbergii | reverse complement strand
CACACACACACACACACACATACACACTTTACCTTTTAAGCAAAATCTGACTTTAGATGAAATAGAGAATGTATAAACACGAGAAAAATAAACAAAAGAACGCTGTTAAAAAACTTGAACTGGACATAAAAAAAATTGAAGGAAGCTATTTACTTTAAAAGTGAAAAGCAGAAAGTATAGCAAAAATGTAAGTGTTCTTTAAGCAAGGTTGTGAATGTATATATAAGACAAATGAGACAAAGTCATCAACAGGACTCGGGTGTAAATGAAGCTTAGAATAATACAGAACGTATAGCTTCTGTTGAAAAACCCAAGATCCAACGAAGCTAACGCCTCGAAAATTCTTCAGTGCCCCAGATTTCGTCATCCTCGCTTCCCTCTGGCCACGTCACACCAGGAAAACCCGGACTCCCAACGACACGGGGATAAAAAGGGGCATTGCGCATGCGTGTATTCCTGTACGGGTTTTCCTGTTCTACGCCTCCGCCTTTGCGCTTGCTAATAAAATCCTCCCCCACCGGGCACCCACGAACGAACGTCTCTTCTTGCACCCTGATCCTCCTCTTACTCCTTCTCCTCCTCCTCCTACTACTCTTACTCCTCCTCCTCTTCCTCCCCCGCCCCCTTCCTCCTAATCTGGTCCCTCAACTGCTTACAACACATTAAGGCTCTCGACCCATTCGTCCGAACTGGTGGTACTTGTTGGGGTTCGACTCGATTCCGGATGAGGTGTATCTATATCTCTTGGGCGTGCCCGGGGGTACAGGGTACCCTGCGTCATTATGACTTCGCTTCGAATATTAATGAAGTAGGTAACAATCAGGATTTTAAATGGTGATGACGATCAGAATGGTGAGTGGGAGGATGGTGACATCATTAATGGCTGTGACTGATATCATAACAAGGAACTCTGATTAGTCTCATGCCTCTGCTAAGATGGTTCAGTATGACAAAAGATGCGACTTCTTTATCTGTTCATCCTTGTGTTATTTGAGTTAAGACGTTATCTTTTACACATCAAATAAATAAAAGAATAGATATGAGTATGCGCAAACAAAGCCCAGAAGCCAAACGAATCAAGAACCTTGTTACATAGCTAACTGTTCCTCATTCAGTCCAGAGAGAGAACACTTTGAATCAAATTAACACCCAGAAATAGTTTTAACTTGGGATTAAGAAGTAGTCTAGTTTTAAATGGTGGACATAAAGACAATGATTTCCTATTTAGCCTTCGATCATAACATTGGTTTTATACATTTAATCACACTGCTTTAAATAAAGATTCTTACACAGATTTCTGTTAATATAATCGAAACAAGTAAACATACTACTTATTTATTTTATTTACTCTATTTTATGTATTTTTTTGCTAATGAAATCTGGTTTAGGTTTTATCTGTGACTTCTACCCTGACCTTTCGATCTAAACGGATACCTGGCCCTGCTGGTTAGTAAATCTAATTCATTTTTTTTACTTTTTTTATCAAGTTAACAACCTGCATTCATCTGTTGAACTGGATTACTAAACCTGATATTCATCTCGACCTTTGTTAATGATGCCTAATTTTATCATTACTTTTGACCATGACAGCTATCTTTTTTTTTTTTTTAGGGTTTTTTACAATCTCGCATTGAAGTTGATTTCCTATACAGACCTATCACAGATAACTGTAAAATTCAACTGGAATCCATTTATGAATTTTCATAAATATGAAGAAAATCAAAAGATAAAACAGCAGAAGATTTTCGATACAAAGAGTGGCTGGGAGTCTCGTGAAGACGTTGCAAACATACAAAAGCAGAGATTAAGGAAACTGAAGAGAAAGGAGGAAATGCAATGAGAAACATTTATAATGCAGAAAAAATTCGCAAATATTTTCCATCACCTAATGGTGACAGAATGATATTTTTTGTTTTTACTAAGAGTAAAACTAATAAAGATAATGGATGTCAAACACTTAAATAATTTGGAAAGCAATTGTGAAAATAAAACCGCACAGAAACACACACATTATGTATTTCTGTAAGTTGTATCAGAGACAACTGTTATGTCTGATACATTGCTAAAGTTTAATCACACTTTAATATTACTCATATCTAATGTTGTAATGAATGAAGACACGAAGTACAATGCAAATATCTACAGACACACACAAGCTTCTTAACTTGGTCAAGCTATTTATTCTGTCGTCATATATGTACCGGCAACCCTTGATTATTTCATCTTGTTGATTTCTGTAAAGATTTTCAACCAAAACAGATGTTCAGTCAGCCATAAAACGGGATTCCATACAGCCAAAAGTTCACTGTAAATTTAGACAGAAGCAGTAAGAGGGCGTTCTAAGGCAGTATCGTTTTGGGTTATTCTCCTTAAAGAAATGCTTAAGTACATCACTTTCTCATTTACGTATAAATTTCTTTCAGTTTCAGGAAGCAACATAGTGGGATCTTTTCTCTCAGGGATGTCCTACTTAAGTGGAAAGTTGGTAATTTTGACGGAA
>NC_089780.1:30185165-30187665 GCF_040412425.1 Macrobrachium rosenbergii | reverse complement strand
AAAATTAGATATCAGCTAATCAATAAATTCTTGTATTTGTTGAGTTTTGCTTCATACCCCAACGACTACACTACTTCCAGGTCACTCCAGTTGTTTGGCAAACCTAGCCGTCAATCAGACAATCAGTAATGTCACCAGTGAAGGTTAAGAGCAACACTTTCCCAGAATACTACTCCGAGGAACGCCAGAAAAATATTTTGGGCTCACTCTTGATATATGCGAAAACTTTTAGTTGCCGGTCATTGAAAGCACTGAATGGATAGATAGACAAATAGAATATACAATATAGGCGGAAGGCCAAGCGCTGGGACTTACGAGGTCATTCAGCGCTGAAAGGAAAACTGAGAGTAAGAGGTTTAAAATGTGTAACAGGAGGAAAACCTCGCAGTTGCACTGTGAAACAATTGTTAGAAGAGGGTGGAAGGTAAGAGGGAAGAAAGATAGTAAATGGAGGTACAATAAAAAGAATGAAAGGGGTTTTAGCTAGGGGGGACGAAGAGACGCTGCTTACAGTGCACCGCGTGGGGTACACTGGAAAGCACAGAATGGAACAAAGTAGGTAGCACCCAACACCTGAAAGAGAGCATATCTTATTTTGCAGTCTAGTTACTGAAGGGAAACAAGACCAGTTTTCTTCCCGTTTGGTTTATTTTCGTGCTCATGCTCATGGGCCGGGAAAGCTAATGCTGTTCACCTGACAGAGGCCAGACAGAATCAAGAGACTGAAATTTAAAGAATGGGACTGAATCCCGAGCCTAATTCCTCTTGGAAAATGGAAGTTATGGTAGACTGGGTAAGAGGGAGCAAGAAGAGAAATCTGATACTCAGATGTGGAGTCCAAAAATAATTTGAAGAATGGAAAAACTATTATTCCTTCTTAGTAATGGCAAATAAAGTGATAAAAAGAGGATTAGCTGTACTGTGAAATAGCAAAAGTAATAAGTTTCTTTTAAATTGGCTTAAGCTGTGAAAAGAAAAAAATAATTTCCGAGGCACTACGCAACTACTACAGTTGTTATCTTCATTTAGTGAAAAAGCAACAAGAAAAACATTCTTTGTAGAAGAGACTTAACGCAAGAGATAAAAGAATTCTTTCCAAACATATATGTCATACAACTCTTACATGCTCAAGGAATAAATTTCCAGGAAACAAAATCTTTATTTCTTCTAATCTTCCACTTTCTAACACATTTGTAAAGAAACCAGAGTCATATATCTTCAAATTTCATGACTTCACACACTAGCTTCAAAGAAACAAAGTTAGTTACCTTCAAATTATTTAATTTTCCCTACATTTCTAAGAAATCAAAAGGTGGATCACCTCAGATTTCCTACTTTCTTACTGTTTTCTAACAAAGCGAAGGTTAGGTAGGACCAACCTCCTGATTCTCAAAGTTTTTCAATGAGACATAAATTATAAACTACCCAACCTGCTGCTTTCCACATATTTTATAGAATACTACAGTAGATCCTAATCAAACTCGCAATTTCCTCAGCATTTTAAAGAAACAGAAGTTAGATTCCAACAACATTTCAGATTTCTACTGATTTTTAAAGAAATAAATTCCATGATTTTTAAAGAGAAAATGGATCCCTTCTAGACTCCTAATTTCCCGCCGATTTCTAGACGCAAAGTTTGGATCCTTTCATATCTTCTAATTTCCAATCTTTAAATTTTCCACACCTTGTTAAAGAAACAAACATTAGATCCGCCGTCTCGCAATTTCCCACAGGCTTTTAAAGCAACAATAGCTAAAGAAGAAAACAAAAAGGAAGGAAGTAAGGTTATATTTCACTAACTAAACTATTAAGGATTTTTCTTTAAAGTGTTTGTTAAAACAATAAACTGCGCCAGTGTGTTCAGCTGGTCTTCGCGGTCCAAAGAAAACGGTTGACTGATGAAGAATAAACTAAGAGGTCGAAGGCGTCAAGTGGTTTAGCTAAGGAGCATTAATCCAGGAACACTTCATTTTTCCTATAAAATGCGCATTCGTACGGTTTTTTTCTCTCTCTCTCTCTCTCTCTCTCTCTCTCTCTCTCTCTCTCTCTCTCTCTCTCTCTCTCTCTCTCTCTATATATATATATATATATATATATATATATATATATATCATATATAAACAGACAGCGTTGTCGATCCTAGAGTATATGTGAATGGAAAGTCTCGTAAAGATGTGTTTTAAAAGGGGATTTATTTTTTGGAAGTAAATAGTTTACAAAGCAGAATACGTTTAAGTATACTTGGGGAGAGTTTCCTAGTTCACGTTAGTACGCGGTAATTATAAAAAACAAATTAATAGATGTAATGGAAAGAAGAATGGCCGGAGATGCATCTGCTTATTAATTGGTTGAAAGGAAAAGGAAACAAAGGTTTGGATTACAGAGGAAGGTCTGAAAATGGGGCTGCAAGTGTAATACAATTAGTTTGATAAGAAGGAAGCGAGGAAAGCTCATAACGGAGAAAATGGATGAAGTAATGCCTGTGACTAAGGATATAGAG
>NC_089780.1:30102665-30180165 GCF_040412425.1 Macrobrachium rosenbergii | reverse complement strand
GTATAATTTCTCGACTGGATTGAAATATACCTGGAAAGTTTAGCGGGCATTGTTTTAGAGCAATACCCGCTCACTTGCACACTGAAAATCAATTATGGTATTAGTAAGAGTTGAATTGAATTAGTGGAAAAATTCGCTGGAGACGAACCAGTAAGAACCTACATTATACTAATTTACAGTTGAATTTTTCCTTGCTTTTGGTCAGCAGTGCTGTCAAAGGAATTAGCCGACACTTACTTTTGCCCCTAAAGAACTGAGAATTTCTTTTATATATACGTACATACTAATATCGATCAACAAATTTTGTTCATGTCCAATTCACTCACTATACCTCGGGAAGAAGAGTGAGGGTTCACCCTCATCAAATCGTAACAGATTCTTCTCATGCAAACGAAATGTTAAATAATCAGGGAAAACCTGGGAGAGATAGTATGGAATAATAATAATAATAATAATAATAATAATAATAATAATAATAATAATAATAATAATAATAATAATAATAATATTAATAATAATAATAATAATATGCATGAGTACAAAACGGCAAAACGAAAATTATTCGTGGAAAGAACAGGCAACTATACTGTAAACTAGTTACAAAACGAAAGTCTACGGAAAAAAGAAACAAACTTTCAGGGTATGGTGACTGACCTCTCTAGGATTAAAGATGCACATTACATTAATGAACATCGTACTTAATAAAGTAAAAATAGTCTTTGATATAGTCCACGTAGATAAATGGAACAATAATGATGTAAGGAAAACAAAAAAGAGATTGCGGTATCACTGAAGATAAACGCACAACACAAACAGCAAAGTAATTTGCTCCAAGCTCTCCTAAAATCAACTACCTCCAGCAACTTCCACTGAATGAAACAATAGTAATGGAAACGGAAATGTCGTTGAAACTATCCGGTTTTTCTGTAACTGTTTACAAATGTTATGAAAGTCAGCTTTCAATTCCGATTCACACGAAAGAAGACAATTCAATGGCAACATTATAGAATACCAATATGCCAAGAATGAAGAATTTATAAGTACCTTTCCAAGTAATATACATTATAATATTTATACGAGCCAGCGAAAAAGCTTTATAGTATATTGTTAAAATGACTGACAGGAGACCTCTTTTAAATGCCAACACTAAAAGTCTGGGGACAAAGTGAAAGAAAAAACCACAATTGTAGTGATGGTGAAAATGCAGTGATTAGATTGTGACTCTTGCTTTTACGGTCGCAATCCAAACTTTTAAAGGTAAAGCTTATCGCTACTAATTGCAGAGGATTAAGTGTTGTTCTGATTATATGATGAATGAAAGAGTATTAACAGTTTTCTGTTGAAAAAGCTTTTATGACCAAAATGTTAAGAGAGAAAAGAGAAATCGAGAGGGGACCAGCTAAACAGACTGAGATAGGTGATAGAATGGAGGACCAAAATATTCATGAAACAAGAGACTGAGAGCAAAAAGAGGTGAGTGGGGCAGTGTGTGTCAAGGGCTCAATGCGCCGCTGAGAAGCCTTCTTTGTAGCAATATGGATGGATTCGTAATTCAATATTCTTTAGATCAATTTTTCTTTCTTCTTGATAATTCTAAGGAGTCACCCCTATTAAAGAGATTGACTTTAAGTTATCTGAATTCACTACACGGTTAACTATATACATATAGATATTTTTATAAATATTCTACTGTTAGCCCTCTCTGCATTATTAAATAAGAATATTATTCCAACAAAGACAGGAAGGCGTCCATCGACGCTCAGGGAAGCTCAGTGGGAAGAGGTAGGCTGTTTAAAAAAAAAATGTCTTTAGTAGGTGAATAGTTTAGCATTAGGGGCCTGACCCATAGGGAGGGTCTTACCAAGTAACCTCTAGTAAAGGTGGTCTTAAGCTTCCTTTTGCTCTGTCCTATGCATTCGGCGATGTTTTGTCGAATTTTCAGACTGCCAGAGGCATATAGGCATACTGACGCGAAAAACAGCCCAGGCCTAAAGCTTTGACCTGAGCAGAGTCAGAGAGAAACTTGCTATCGCAGGAGTCACACGCGTTGTGTTTAACTAATTCTTTGTGCTTGCCCTCTTATTGTTTCATTGGTACTAGTGAGGCGAAACAGGTATTTTCAAGACTTCTGATCGTCAGTTGCGCGAGCAAGCGACCCACATCAACAGTAAGTTTGAAATTTGCCAAATTTTCTTTGACTTGCTAGTATCTCTTCCCTGTATTTCCATTTTCCTTTGTTTTCCACCACTTCGCCACCATCTACGAGAACCTGGTATAATCAATTTTCTTTTATGAAGTCTAGTGTAAGAATAATTAACATTGCCTAGTGACACTGTGTAAACTATTTACGTGCAGTAAGTAGGAATTAGGGAAAGTTAAGTAAGTAAATTTCAGCATTCAGGCAGCCTTGTGTCTCGATCCCATTGTTTGGAAGAGAAATAGCCTTTACCAGTACTAAAACTGTGTACGATATATAGTACAGCCATTCATTGCGTTATATTTTCTGACGGGAGCAGGGAAAATTGACTGTGTCAGACGCTAACCAATTGTTCATGTAATTTCCTCGCTATCACCGCACATTCTTTCTTTGTTGGGACTAATTGGGAAGTAAAGGGGGTTTGATGTAATCCATTTGTTGCAGAGTAATCCGTTATCCCATAAATTGTTTCCCCAACTGGCGACCTGATTCGATTAAGTAATTGTCTGTCTTTGAGGTTAACTTTAGCTTTAATTGACAGGTTACGTGTGCCATTGGTGATATGCAGGGCCCCATAAATTACATTAATTAATTAATAAACTCATCAGCCAAGCCCCACACATAACTATATATATATATATATATATATATATATATATATATATATATATATATATATATATATATATATATATAGGAAAAATTAGATAGGAAAGCATATAGAGAGAGAAGAGAGAGAGAGAGAGAAGAGAGAGAGAGAGAGAGAGAGAGAGAGAGAGAGAGAGAGTAAAGAGAGAGACAGAGAAAAGAATAAAGAGAGAGAATAGAGAGGAGAACAACAATTAAGCCTTGGTTGTTATGTAAGAATAAAGAGAGAGAATAGAGAGGAAACAACAATTAAGCCTTGGTTGTTATGTATTGCAATACATAACAACCAAGGCAAGTAAAGCATAATTCTCTCTCTTATTCTTTCTCTCTGTCTCTCTCTCTGTCTCTCTCTCTTTACTCTCTCTCTCAGAGAGAGAGAGAGAGAGAGAGAGAGAGAGAGAGAGAGAGAGAGAGAGAGAGTAAAAAGAGAGAGAGACAGAGAGAAAGAATAAAGAGAGAGAATAGAGAGGGAGAACAACAATTAAGCCTTGGTTGTTATGTATTGCGAGACTTGAGTGTTGAGTAGGCAAACTGCAAGAAACCGGATTGCACGAACTCAAAACAGTGAGCGAGTATATCGCGCCCAGGACCATAAAACCAATGGTAAAATCTGGAAACTGTGCCCTTGCAATTTAGCTGACTAAGGATCACTCAGTACCTCGTCAGAAGCTAACATTCCAGCCATATCTATAACCCCGCCTTCAACAGGAGGCGTTTACATGGAAATTCCAGGGAAAGGGGCTGGAAAAAGTGATATAGTTCAACACCTCTCCAATCAAACATTCTAGGTCATTTCCAATCAAATCCTCGAAGGAGAGATTTTAACAACACCCTCCACCGTCCTTCCCAATCAAGCTGTTCGAGGGGAGGCCTTACAGATAAAATCTTCCAATGGGGAACTGAAAAGGATGAGTTGGAAGATAACAAGAAAAACGAGGGGTTCCAGAGAAGCCAGAAGCCAGAAGAAGAGCATTTGAGTCTCAGTCAACCCATAAGAGAAGACGCAGCTTCCCCTTGCTTTCATGGTCCCAAACAGACTTAACTGAATTGTCTAGGAAGAGTGATTTCAAGATAGTAACTGTAACAGTAAATTGTACTTGAGTTTGCAGTTAACTTTCATCACTAAAGTAATAAGCTACCATTTCGTCTCTATTACGCCTTTCTGAGAGATATAATTACATTAATCTAATTCCCTTCGAAATAACAGACTCGTAAGTGGCTGACTACGGAAGAGATGCTGTGGACGACTGTTTTGTCAACTTAGAAGAAATATGCAGGTAAGTAGGGAAACTAATATGTCGGAAAAGACATAAAATGGTGGCAGTGATATAGGATCCAGAAGGCGAGACGAAACAAAGACATTAACAGAAATATCAGTGCAATTACTTAAGTTACAGTTAAATGAAAATCTACAAAACGAACTTAGATTTTACGACAGCAAGTAAAACTTATATGAAGAAATAAAATCCTGCAATAGAGCGTCAAACAGAAGTGAACATAAACAGTATTGGTGCACCACAAAGAAGGAAACACATAGAACCATTAACAACAACAAGGTGAGCCAAAACATTGACAGCAACAACAGGCAGCGAGTGTGTTTAACAAACTATCGCTACAAGTGTAACAGAAACAATGCAGAGTGTGTTTCAACAAAGATCTGAAGGCAGCAACAACAGAAAAACAACTTGATGACTAGGAAAGAACTCAGCAATAACAACAACCTGCAAGTTATCGAGAAAATGAGATTTACTGTTCTCTCTCTTTAAATGTGTGAAGAAGTGAAGAATTTTTAAAAGTTATAATAAAGTAAAGATTGTTTAACCTCTCTTTATCAAATTGAAAATTAAGGAAACTCTCTCTCTAGTGAATTAATTTTTTCTAGTGTAATTACCATTATTACTCTCTCTCTCTATGTTGTTTAGTAAATAATTTAGATAGGGAAATTCTTTTTTTTTTTTTACTCGGTTGGTGATAAATATTTTGAGTAATTATATGCAATTTTGTGTACTCTTTGCGATGAATTTTTTTTTAATATGATGCCCAGTTTCGCATAAGATTATTTATGTGTGCTTGAATGATTACTTTTGAAGGATTTATTTTACTTGTGCACTTGAACTCAATTTAAGAATTTAATTTTTTTTACTGTTATATTTTGAGAGTTTCTTTTATTTTATGGTACTGTGTGCATAGTGTAACATTTTTTTTTATATAGACACAAAATGGTCTACTGAAATTGAATAATTTTTTTAAAAATGCAAAGCGTTTTTGATGAATTACTGAACACAGTTAGCCATTCACCATACAATTTTAGACCGTCAACACTCAGACCTAGCCGAATTCCAAGACTAATTTCTCACTCAACTTTAGTGCAAGGAAATGCCAACAATAATAACACAACTAACCAGAACCAACTTAGTGTTAATAATTCTAATAATACTAACAGTAATAATAATAGTAACAACACTAATAATACTCGCACCTTCCAATATCGCAATATGAATCGAGCAGCTGTAATAACAACAGCCACAAGCTTCTGTGGGCAGGTGGATGATTGAAATCCTGACAAAGTCGACTCGAATCTTATACAGTAAAATGAGTAAATCATTGGCTCTCAGATGCAGATAGTCGCATAACTTCAGGGGGAATAACTGATGAAAGAGCAAAAACAAATGAAGCCTTGCTTCTCATAAGCTCAGAACATGGTGACGCCCACAAAACTCTGAATTCCACGAGTTTTAGCAAACTTAATAACTATGCGGAATTCAAAGAAATTTGTTTATCACTCTGGGAACCAGTAAATAAGACTGACAGCTTATATAACATAACCAGATTCCTTAACCCGCAATATAAAACAACAGCTAATCTGTATGCAAGTGTTGAGAATGCAATAGATAAAATAACAGAAGACTTAAAGAAAACAGGCATCACCATAGGAGATAAGACACAGTTTGGTGATAATGGTAATAATTTAGTTGATCTTAGAAATGTTTTGAATTACTTGTCACTTGGAACAATATATAATGCCCTTGGAGAAGAGGAAAAGAAGGCTTTCAGAAAAATAAAAATTGATCCAAAGAAAGACAGCCTTCAAACATTGAAAACGATGAGAGAAGAAATACAAAAGAAAGAGATAGATCTCTCCAAGGAATTTGTCGGAATAACAGTGGCACAAAATGAAAGGAAAGGCAGAAATAATAATCCTACTTTTAAAATGAATAATAAGTTCTATGTATAATTCCAGCAAGTAGGTAATAGACCAACTACCTTTCAAGGAAAATATGCCCAAAATACTAAAAGAAAATGGAATCCAAACCAGAAAGGAAGACAGAATCAAACAAAGGGTGGTCCTCCCAAACCTTATAAATATGGTCAACACTCAAACACAAATAATTCAACCCAAGTGAACTATTCCGCTCAAGGAGCGAGACCAAGGACAGCCTGTGAAAGCAGCGGATATACAAATCATTCTACAAAGAGTGCAGAAGGCCTAGAATCTGCACGATTTGCAAGAAAGTAGGACATTTAACCAGGAATTGTTGGTTCGGAATACAAGAAGGAAATAAGGAAGTAGTGAATTAAGCAGCAATCGCTCAACATCAAACAAGTCTTCACGTCAATGACAAATTATCCTTACACAAAAGGCAGCAAAAAAGTCCCTTCAAAAAGATAATATAAAAACAGAAGAATTAGCAAAAAAGGGGAGTGAAGGTTCATCCGCATTTTCCTATTTGCAGAGTAAAGAAGTAGTATTTTCCCTGAACGAAGAAGAAATAACCAGAAAGGATTTACCTATCATTAAGGTTCCCATAAATAAAAAGATATGTACTGTGCTTATGGATTCAGGTAGTAATGTAAACATAATCGATAAACTCACATTAACCAAATACTTAGGCGTTAAAGAAACGCTAATTCAGGGTCAAAGCAGAATAATAAAAGGAGTAGCGGGTAAACAGATTAAAAGTTTAGGAAATGTGAACTTAGAAATAGACATTTCGTCAAATAAATCTTTTGAAAGTTTTATAGTTCTAGAAGACAGATTTTCCCCCACACAAGTATTGTTCTCGTTTGATCTAATGAAGAGATGCGGAATCATCCTGGACTGCAGAGAAGGAAGAATTAGCCTGAAACAGGATAATCAAAGGAGCGTATGCTTTACGCTTGAAGAAGAAAAGTTTCACCCAAATCTGATCAATTTGTCTGAGAGGGCTTCGACAAGCGAGAAAGACATACATAAAATAAATTACCATGAAGAGAACACTCAAGATAAAATAGAAAAGGATAGAAAAGAGCAATTCCCACAATTACAGAATAGAAAACCAAGAAGATGTGCACATCAAGAAATTATATACTCCGAAGAAAGAAATGACCCAGATTTAAACAATGGTGATCACCGAGATTCTGAATATAACGAAAAACAAGGCGCCTATATTGATAAATATACAGAGATAAATACCGATAGCTATAGCAATGTAGTAAAAAGTTGTGATAATGAAGGGAAATTACTAAATGAAGTATTGTTATTAAACAAAATAAATAGATATAAATAATGTAATAGCAGTAACTGAAGAAACTGGTGAATATGCAGAACATTGTTACTATGCAGATATAGAAGATGAAGAAATATGTTGCGTAAGCACTGCTGATAATAATAAAGTACAGTTCATACTTAATAGACAAGTAATTTTGCATCCAAAGTGTTTAACAAAAATACATTTAAGGGGAAAAGAAGAAATAGAAGTTGAAGACGTTCTGTTATTAAATGAAGAATTGCCAGACTTTGTCAGAATGGATAATTCATTAGTCCACATGAAGGGTAATACTTGTGAAGTTTATGTCCAAAACTACTCAGATAACAAACTAACACTAAATGCAGGCATTGTCTTTTGCAAAGGAATACCTATTAACAATCCTTTACTAACACCGGAAGAAAAAGCATTTTTCTCTGTAACTGATCTAAAGTCTGAATTAAGCAAAGAGATAAATAAAACAGATTTCCCAGAAAACAAGAACAAATTAATTCAGGTATTAGAAAAATACAGAGATGTAATAGCTACAGATTGAGATAAATTAGGCAGAACAAATGTCCTACAACACAGAATTTTGTTAGATGATGGAGCAAAACCATTCTTTATTTCTAATTACAGATTACCAATAAGCCAAAGACCCATAGTTGATAATATGATAGAAGAAATGAAGAAAGATGGGGTAGTCATTCCTTCCAAATCTCCACATAATTCTTCATTGCTACTTGTTCCAAAGAAAGATGGAAATTGGAGACTTGTGATAGATTATGGAAAGTTAAATTCCAACACCATCACAGATAGAATGCCAGTGCCAGTAATTCAAGATATGTTAGCTCAATTAGGAGGTGCAAAAATATTTTCATCCTTAGATTTGCTGAGTGGATATTGGCAAGTACCTTTAGACGAAGAGTTGAAACCATACACAGCCTTCAGCACACATAAAGAACACTTACAATTTGAAGTCACGCCATTTGGACTCACTTCGGCTCCTTTAACTTTTGTCAGATTAATGTTGCAAATTCTGGGAGACAGAAAATGTTGCAGTTTACCTAGATGATGTTATCATTTTTGGTAAAGTTTTAGAAAGTCACCTCAAAACTTTAGAAATAGTCCTAGAAAGATTAAGAATAGCAGGACTAAAAATCAAATGAAAGAAATGTCAATTTTTAATGAAATCTTTGGAATACTTAGGTCACGTAATTAGTGAAGATGGACTACTCATGCAAGCAGGCAAGATAAAGGCAATAGTTGAATATCCAGCCCCTACAAATTTGAAAGCATTGAGACGATTTCTAGGAATGGTAGGTTACAATAGACCTTTTATTAACGGTTTTGCTACAATAGCCAAACCATTAACAGAATTAACAAGGAAGGATGTCAAATATGAATGGAATAAAGAGCAAGAGACAGCCTTCCCAAATGCTAAAGAGTAAAATGACAAGGAATCCTGTATTAGTCTACCCAGATTTCTCCAAAGACTTCTATTTAGCCTATGACGCCTCAAGTACCGGGCTAGGAGCTGTATTACTACAAAAGGACAAAACTAGAATGAGGGCAGTATATTATGCCAGTAGAGTCTTAAACGCAGCAGAGAGAAATTATAGTACTACAGAAAGGGAATGTTTAGCATTATACTGGGGATTAAAGAAATTTAGGCACATACTTCTAGGGGGAAAAAAGCATAAAGTCAATGTACTTACTGATCACAAACCCATTTGTGATTTGTTTAAGAAGAGAACTTTTACAAATAACATGAAGTTCAATAGATGGTTCATTAGTGTGTTAGAATTTGCTCCAAAATTCAGATATATCCCATGAAAATTTAATACTCTAGCAGATGCATTATCCAGATCCCAAGAAGAAACAGAGAAATGCATTACCACTAATACAACAAGGAAATGATGCAGAAATCAGACGGATAATAGGACAGCTAATGACAGATGAATCTTTAAAACCTGATTTTATATTGATAAATGGTTTATTGATTGAAAGACCAACAGAGAAGAATGGTTATTCTCGTCTATACATCCCAAAAACACTAATCAGAGAGGTTTTAGAACTAACCCACTCATACAAGTTAGCAGGACATCCAGGAATCAAAAAGACAAGTAGAATCATAACCAAAAATTATTTTTGGCCACATTGTAGTGAAGATGCCAAGAACTTTATACAAAATTGTGTAGTTTGTAATAGAAATAAGGGTAACGTAAATCCAAAGGCTCCACTTGAAAAATATCCATCGGAACTTCACCCGTTCCAGCGCGTGTCAATGGACTTTTTTAGGTCCATTCCCTACCACTGTTAGAGGGAATAAACAAATACTAGTTTTTCTAGACAATCTAACCAGATATGTAGAGATTGTACCAGTAAGAAATAGAGATGCAATTACAGTAGCAGAAGCTCTTAAATCTAGAATTATCACGAGACATTCATGTCCACAAGTTCTTTCTGATAAAGCAGCTGAATTTACTAGTGAGCTTTTAAGAAAACTATGTGAATTTTACGAGATAAATAAATGTCAAATAACAGCATATAAACCAAGTTCAAATGGAGCAGTAGAAAGAACAAATCGTAAAATAAAGGATATCCTGAAAACTTTAGTTAAACCTAATACAGAAGACTGGGATTTAGCTTTGGAAGACGTACAGTTTACTGTAAATACAATACTGTAAATGAGACAATAGGAGAATCACCACAAGAGACTACCTAATACCTTACTAGATGATGCAACACCACCCCGACATACTTATAATGATGATGACTATATTGCATGGAAAACTAGACGTACTTATGAAACGATCAAACAAACGAGGACTAGACATAATGAATATCATAAAATTCATGCAAAGTACTATGACAAAAATACGACTAAACCAGACATTATAGTAGGTGCTCAGGCATATGTTTAAAATCATATTCCAGAAGGTCCTAATGTAAAGGTTTCTCCTAAATTTCATGGTCCTTATAGAGTATTAGAAGTGTTAAAATTAAATAAGCTTAGAATTATTAACGAGAATGATCTAAAGGAAAGGGTAGTTCATTGGAATCATGTGAAGGTAATAAAAGCAGACGCTTGGTCCACTAAAAAGTTAGAAGTATTGAAGGAAAATAAGGAAGAACAAATAAACAAAAGATATGAGTTAAGAAAAAGATAAGTTTATGTAAAGTGTTGAACTGAAATATCATACAGTATGTAAAATGTATTTGTAGAAATTAAAATACCTCATGCATATAGAACATCTGATAAGGCTTATTCTTACAGAAACAAACATGCGGCTCATCTTAATAATAGTAATACTTCAATTCGTGTCATCCGAAGTTGTCATCCGAAAGGGTGCACTACTAGAGAAAAAGGATCTGTGAAATTAATAAAGGATTTAGGAATTGTAAGTATTAATGTGTCTTCAGTGCTCATCAATGAACTGACTTTGAAAGAGGTTCAAAAAGAACTCAAATCCATAATACAGAAGAGTGATAATAAGAGTGCCTTACCATTGTCGTAAAGATTAGATAATGACATAGGAAATATCCTAAATACAAGATCCAAAAGATCCCTCTTACCTTTTATAGGAACAGGATTCAGTTGGAGTCGCAACTGAATCTAATGTAGAAAAATAAAGGGATCGCATTGAAAAGCTGGAACCGTGGGCAGCAGCAAGAGGTACCGTGATAAATAAGGTGATAACTTCTCAAAACTTAAATGGCCAAGAAATAGAAAAGCTAAAGGTATTCATTACAAAAATTAATAGGAAGATGACAAAGGAACTAAATATGATAGAAAATCAACAGTTTTTGAATAACTTCATACTGGAGAGTGAAATTATCTTGCAAGAACATAGAGACATGTTAAACGCAGTCTTGTTAGCTTATAAGGGAATGTTAAGCACAACCTTAATCACTCCTAAAGAATTAGAAGATATAATTAATTTTCATTTGGTAGAAGGGCATTATACCACTACGGTAAAGCACGTTATAACATATTATAACTTAATAATCCACAAAGGTAGTGGAGGATAAGATTATTTCAGTGTTACCATTTAATCAGAAAGATGCAGATGTACTGATGTCTATACATCCTTTCCCCATGATGATAAAGGAAAATGTAATAATTTCAAATGTCAACAACATCCATTTTGCATTAGAAAAACATAGATTATTGGTGTCATTTATTACTGATGCCCAATTAAAAGATTGCATAATTTTAAAGGAAAAGAATACATTTGCAACCTTGATAACCTTTACGAAACTACAAATGCCTATCCTTGTGTTCAAGAAATAATTGACAACAAAAATCAAGAAAAAGAGTTATGTACAAGTTTATCCAAACACAGATTTGTTTCCATCCTTGTAGAACAGTCAATTTTTGTGTTTTCACTAGATACTGTGACAGCCATAATTAACTGCCATAATCTAAGTACAGAAGTTAGTTTCAAGAACGTCCATTTTTGATAAGACTTGCAAGTTAGTAATACCAAACCAGTTGTACTATGAACCTCATGTTTTCACTGAATTTAAATTTAAGAAAAATATCCCATACATGAACTATTCTAAGAATATCAAAGAGTTTCACTTGTCTCAGTTAGAATTAAAACAACTGAATGCGTTACCATTGGTAGATGAGTTTTTCTACTACAAAGAAAAGGTTTCACCAATTTTGTCTCTGTTCAATTTAGTCATAATCTTACTTGTAATTGTGGTATTTGCAATTTTAGTCAAACGTGTAGTAATTTCAAATATTGAGAAGATAAAAAGAAATTAAAAGGGCCAAGAAAGAAGAATAATGTTCTTATAGGCATGATTTATTGCCAATTTCTTTATATGTTGTTGATTTTATTATATGTCCACTATTACAATTAACCATTTTACAATGTGATAATTCATTGTATGTATGACTATTTCTTTTAAGTAATGATTCATTGTTTAGTGCATGAATTTTCTACAATATATTATTGATCTGATATTTTACCATTATTACATTGACATGAATTATTCAATATTTTATGTGTGTTTACAATATGGGCAATCATGTAAGTGCTTTATTTTATAGGTAAATTTACAGTTATTCATTTAAACTATATTTTTTATTGTCACACTGAGGGCAGTGTGGGATAGCGAGACCGAGTGATGTAAAGGTATAGGGAAAAATTAGATAGGAAAGCATGAGAGAGAGAGAGAGAGAGAGAGAGAGAGAGAGAGAGAGAGAGAGAGAGAGAGAGAGAGAGAGAATTAAGCCTTGGTTGTTATGTATTGTGAGACTAGAAGTGTTGAGTAAGCAAACGGCAAGAAACCGTCTTGCACGAACTCAAAACAGTGAGCGAGTACATCGCGCCCAGGGCCATAAAGCCGATCATAAAATCTGGAAACTGTGCCCTCGTGATTTAGCTGACTAAGGATCACTCAGCACCTCATCAGAAGCTAACATTCCAGCCATATCTATAACCCCGCCTTCAACAGGAGGCGTTACATGGAAATTCCAGGGAAAAGGGGCTGGACAAAGTGATGTAGTTCATCACCTCTCCAATCAAACATTCTAGGGAGGAGTCCTTTACACCTCCTCCTGAGGTCATTTCCAATCAAATCCTCTAAGGAGAGTATTATGATCTCGCTTTTCGAGATCGACAGGTTCTTTAAAATAAACAAGCAATTGGGCTGTAATGACTGACGAGAGGTGACAAACAAAGGAGGGAGGAGTAGAACAAAACGAAAAAAGTTACCTTAAAATTAATTTATTTACAATAGATTATGCACAGTACACATTTACAGCGAGTCAATTGGTTCAATTTAGAATAAACAATTAAATGAACATTATAACAAGTGAATCAATCACTTAAAGGAGCAGCAACAATTAACTGGTCAGTAAAACATAAATGAATCAAAAACACAATAAACATTAGCAGCACAAACAAGTGACCAGCACAATAACATTACAAAAGCAAATTAATAAGCCATTCAAAAATATAAATAATACCCAGGCAGTAGAACTAAATACATAAACTGGCAGCTCAAAGGAACACTGCAGGACAACTCCGACAGAGTCGAAACGACAACCATCATGTCCTCACGCACAGTGCTGACGTCCCCCTCCAGTACCGACGACCGCGACAGAGCCGACACGGCAACCATCTCCTCCTCCAAGAAACGTACTGACGTCCTCCTCCAGTTACGACGACCATGACAGAGCCGACACGGCAACCATCTCGTCCTCAAGAAACTCTTCGCTGCTAGAACCTGACTCGCAAAGTCGCAGGTACGGATACCTGCTGCTGCTGCCCTGGACCATCGGTCGTTCTGCCCTCCAGAACCTGGCTCGTTGCTGCTACGAACCTGACTGGCGAAGTCTGACGCCATCCATCAGACTGACGTCAACTCGCCAGAAATTAAAAACAAACAAAAACAAAGGAGGCAACAATCCACTAAGGGAACAATCGACAAACGATTGTTCCTAACAGAGAGATTTGAACAACACCCACCACCGTCCTTCCCAATCAAGTTGTTCGAGGGGAGGCCTTACAGATAAAATCTTCCAATGGGGACTGAAAAGGATGAGTTGGAAGATAAGAAGAAAAAAGAGGGGGTTCCAGAGAAGCCAGAAGCCAGAAGAAGAGCATTCGAGTCTCAGTCAACCCATAAGAGAAGACGCAGCTTCCCCTTGCTTTCGTGGTCCCAAACAGACTTAACTGAACTGTCTAACAAGAGTGATTTCAAGATAGTAACTGTAACCATAACTTGTACTTGAGTTTATAGTTAACTTTCATCATTAAAGTAATAAGCTACCATTTCGTCTCTATTACGCCTTTCTGAGAGATATAATTACATTAATCTAATTCTCTTCGAAATAACAGACTCGTAAGCGGCTGACTACGGAAGAGACGCTGTGGACGACTGTTTCGTCAACTTAGAAGAAATATGCAGGTAAGTAGGGAAACTAATATGTTGGGCTCGACATACATACATACATACATATATATATATATATATATATATATATATATATATATATATATATATATATATACAGTATATATATATATATATATATATATATATATATATATATATATATATATATATATATACATACAGTATATATATATATATATTATATATATATATATGTATATATATATACAGTATACATATATTATATATATATATATATATATATATATATATATATATATATATATATATATATATATATATATATATATATATATATATATATATATATATATATATATATATATATATATATATATATATATATATATATATATATACTGCCCAGAACACCCGTGGCTTCTCCATGACTGTCCAGATAGAGAAGTGATTTTAAGATCAATGGAAACAAAATCCTTGTTAAAATTAAAAGACTGGCCTTTCGGGGAGGTTCAACGAGTCCATTAGAAAATCGCAACAACATCAAGATAATGGAAAATAAAAGTATTTGAGGAACATTAAAGAAAAAGGAAGAATTTCGATTATGTTCATATATATATATATATATATATATATATATATATATATATATATATATATATATATATATATATATATATATATATATGTATAATTATATATACATATGCATATAAGTATATATATTTATTTACACACACAAAATCATGTATATTTATACATATATATATATATATATATATATATATATATATATATATATATATATATATATATATATATATATATATGTATGTATGTTTTGTGTTTGTGTTTATGGGTGTATAACATGGTTATATGACTGGACAAACCATAACAACAAACAAACAGCCCATTCGCACCTTTCATAGGTGGGAGGGACCTCTTTGTGGGATCAGGACAAAGAGGGGACTGCAGCATTACCTGACAATGTCGATACCCGCGGGTGCATCGAAAGGGACCAAGGAGCCCACTGTGGGAAATTTGGGGTGAATTTTCCCAACTACGGCTTCGTGAGATCACGAGACACTCCTCAGGGTAGACTGCAATGAATTGCATCCGCTTAAGACTTCTTAAGGCTGACGACAAACATATTTACACAGACTCAGTCTTCATGCTGAGTTCAGGCTAATCTTTCGAAAGAAAAAACAACGTGCGGAAAGCAATCAACCAACAACACCTACCAAGCATAATATTATCATAAACATTAACCCAAGACAGATAAAAAGTCAAAACAGGAGTAAAAATAAAGAATACAAAACAGCATTCAGTATTAAAATATTAACATTACATGCGCCTGTGGAAAATTTAGATATAAACAAAAATCCTCATAAAAAGTCCAGTATACCTTCAGTTAGAGATAGACAAACATAGAAATGAAAAGTTACCTGGAAGTCTACTGAACCCACAAATCCGAGACGTAAGGTCCCAGGTGGGAGGACTTTCCTTCCAGTAGCAGAAGAACTGGTATAATTCTTGATCAAGACCATAACCATATCAAGTATCATTAAAATTCGACACGTATCAATATAAACTTAAGTTAACCAAACGCAATACTCGCTTCCTCACTATGATGGCACTCGCGCAGAATTGCGACCCACTGCAGCTAGCTTAACCAGACTCTCTACATCATAACATTCTATTTCATCTTGATCATCAATATCCAACGTGCGAAGACTCTCTGTCTTCTGAATCTAACCATTGGTCTTCCTTCCACCCTACTTGCCTTTGTCAGCCATCGTACTCCTCATTATTCTCTACATTGCCGTCTCAAAAGTAAACACCATTTGTTCAAACATTTCCATTCTCTGTTCGATGGATCTGATACCTATTTTCCTTTGATGGCTGAAGGCAAATTGTGGTAGCATCTATTTCGAGCCACAGTTCTTACGTGCTCTTGCCACTGCAGTTCATGTGCTTAGATGTCAACAAACTTCTTAAATATTTGTTCATCATTTCGGCATTTCTTTATATATTTTGTTGCATTACCAGTTTGTTGTTCATTTGCATAATCATATTTTATTCCAGTACCATGTTAAACAACACGGAGGCCAAAATGCATCCATATTTTAGTCCACTAAACATATGACAAATAACAAGATAACTAACAAAAGGCAACAATGACAACAACAACATTAATAATAATAATAATAATAATAAT
Source organism: Macrobrachium rosenbergii (assembly GCF_040412425.1). NCBI lineage: Eukaryota > Metazoa > Arthropoda > Malacostraca > Decapoda > Palaemonidae > Macrobrachium > Macrobrachium rosenbergii. Next base: position 30,163,700 of record NC_089780.1, on the reverse strand, counting down.
AATAATAATAATAATAATAATAATAATAATAATAATAATAATAATAATAGCAAGAACAAGCCAAATCCCCTTCTAAAGAGGGGCAAATGGAAATATCATGGCCCCAGGTAAACTGTAAGTTAAATCGATATTTTGACTAAAATTTGAACGTGTTCAATTAAAATTTTTACTGGATGAGAGCGATCAACGGATTTCTTTTCATTTTGCTCTTTATCCTTTTATTAATTGGTAAAACTATTTTTTCTTTTCTAATAACTGATCTCTTCTTTCTGTATTTCCTATTAATTTCTGTTACTTCTTGCAAATAAACACCATATTCTTTTTAAGCTTGAATTTCAAGTCAATGGCCCCTGTGATCATGTTCCATGTGAATAGGGTTCATCTTCTGAATAATAATAATAATAATAATAATAATAATAATAATAATAATAATAATAATAATAATAATAATAATAATAATAATAATAATCTAGTGGTGATGATTCGTCGCCACAATCACAGTCCGAATGCGTATCCAGTTTCCAAGCGCCATCTTTGAAATTTTTGAGCCTACAGAAAGTTGAATTCTGAATGAGAATAAGAATAAAAAAATAGAAAAATATAACTCCATGGTGTTGAGTTATGATAATAATAATAAAGAAAATAAGTTAAGAAATTGGCGAAGACTTATTTGCAAAACACTAAGGACGCGGCGGAGCCATAAATCATTACAATTATCAGTGCTAGGAAAGGACGGCTGTAATTTCTCGTTTCTTCTGCTTCACCGGAGATTGAGAACGTTCCCTTACAAAGAGGGAAAGAAAAAGTCTCTTGGAAGTCAATAAGCGACGACGGAAAAATACCTTATTATTTTTAATGCTGTGATTTATTGTGACATGACGTTTTCGACTTCCTGTTTATAATAAGAATAGTAATTATAATTATTACTGTGATTATAATATTTACCTGCCGTGTTTTCTGTTACAACTGCCTGTCAAACATATAATTATTATCATTATTATTACTGTCGCATTTTACTGCTTTTATCATAGTGGGATCAACCTCACTCATCACATACTTATCATTAGATGAGATGATAATGATGATTTTCAATATCATTGTAACTCAACAACTTTACCAACAACAGAAAAAAACAGAGCACTCTCGGAAAATACCATTTTCAACCAAGTACCTTGCCGGAAACCGGAAATTTACGATAAGTAAGAACGAAAAGCGTACAGTATATACTGCATCCAAACAAAGAATGCGTACATTTATCTATCCATTCATATATATATATATATATATATATATATATATATATATATATATATATATATATATATATATATATATATATATATATATATATATATATATATATATATATATAATTTATATATATATATATATATATATATATATATATATATATATATATATATATATATATATATATATATATATATATCTAATAAGGTTGCACATAAAACGCCAAAGGGGATAGATTTTGCTGCATTATATTTCGAAACAACAGTTTCGTTTCCGAAGTATAGCACTCTAAAACCTACCCTCCTTGGTGTTTTTATGGGTAACCTTTACTAAATAGAATTCCCTTTTAATAGAAAATATTTTATAGTTACGTATACATACATGCATACACACAACAACATATATATATATATATATATATATATATATATATATATATATATATATATATATATATATATATATACAGTATATGTATATATATACATTATATATAATGAAAACTCATTTCTTATTTCGTTTACTGCCGAAGTTGTAGTTATTCCTTCTTTTTTCAATCTATTTATACAGGTCCACTGAAAAAATACCAGACAATTTGAAACAACTCATAAATCCTCCCAACTTGCACATGGGAATGCCCTTCAGAACGCCTGAAAAGGAGCACAATACTCTGTAAATGACCACCTTACGAGGAAAAGGAGGGCACGTTTCGTGCCCAGTCCGGGGCACGGCAATTTGGCTGGAGAGGCCAAGGGAGAGGGAGGCCTCTCGGTGGAAATTGGCTGGGCCGAACCGAAGGCGGCGTGGCCGCGTCAGCAGAAAACGTGACGGAGGTCGAAGTGGCTTTATCTTGTCCGGATCTCGCACGGGAGGCGGCGGCCGCCGCCGACCCGACCCACAACCCAATTAACTGGAAACAACTTCGAATTAACAAAACGAACAAACCGTAAAATTCTGCCTAATACACATCCCGAGGAAGAGACAAGAAGGGATCGTTAAATTTGCATGAAGGCTGCCACTTCATCACCCGGTATTTACGACAGGTCGGGGACTAATTTATTGTTAATGACTGAGAAAAACCATGTTTGCCATTACTGAGTTGGCCTCTTCTGTTAATGGGTAAAAGTAAATGAGCAGTAAAGACTACTCGAAGCGCTGTAAAACGCCGTGTTTCGTGGCCTTTTTTGTGCTATCCTATTGCAGAAAAAGATTAACAGTCAAAACGTAAATCAGTGTAAGTATACACAAAACTTAAATAATTGTAAGTATACACAAATGCCTATACACACACACAAACACACACACACATATACAGTACATATGTATATGTATATATATATATATATATATATATATATATATGTACGGACGTATGTATATACTGTATAAATAATGCTCAATTTTAAGGGACTAAAGAAGCCAGGAAAAGCCATGTAATACAAAGTAAAACTGACTACATCGTAACACTCAACCAATTTGCTTATCTTATTTATTTCTATTATCCTGAGGTTACTTCGTAGGAACTTATTTAGTATCCGCTCTAATGCACTGATGTTAAAATAAGGTATACAGAAGTACACATCTACACATGGCATCCTAAATAGACATGTTTAACATCCTAACCAAAGAGCGTACAAAAAGGATATAAACATATCTATCTCGAGTAGACGCATTTATATGATTTTGATGACTTACATTACATAACATAAGATCGCAGAGTTTCTCGTAAGTACGTCTAATGATGAATTTAACTTGACGCCCCGGCAGACACTACGTGCTGGACTGGGCAAGTTATACGTCGGCAGTTTATAAATGTCTCCGGCATCACAATCAATTTGTACCATGACTGTATAGGTGGATAAAAACCTGCCCACGATAAAAAGTTGTTTGTGTGTGTGTGTTCTAAACTTGCGTCACAACAAACAACCAGCCATATATCGTCTGCTGCACAAACCCCCCTCGTTTGTCGGTGCTTTTTTCTCTTACCACAGCCTCTATATCATAATGTTTCTTAAATGTTTGTAGATGTTATGTTCTAAATGAAAAGGAAGGCAAAGGAATGTAGTGACTTATTTTCAAAGCTAGGTCAGGACACGCCAAATCACATTAGTTAGAAGCTAAAACTGATTTACCGAAACTGCTTATTGTTATATATAATAGATTAATATACAGGACTTTTTATTGTATGTCCTCCGGACACTGAAATTCTATATTGGTAATATGAATGGAAAACTTTTATTACGTCCTTTCCATGGAGATACATAAAACAACATTGTATAATTTGGATCGTACATTTTTACGTCTTTAAGATTCTAAACGCCTGAAAATTAGACGCAATAAGTTAACAAGAATGCAGAAGACAAGCGGACACGCATAAAAAACCAATGTGTTATATGCACATTCATACATGCAAACACACTTATAACTACACGCAAAAAAAAAATCATACATACAAACACACTTGTAACTCCACGCAAAAAAAAAAAACAATGTGTTATATGCACATTCATACATGCGAAGACACTTGTAAGTCCACGCAAAAAAATAAATCATACACGCAAACACACTTGTAACTCCAAGCAAAAAAAAAATCATACATGCAAACACACTTGTAACTCCAAGCAAATAAAATCATACATGCAAACACACTTGTAACTCCAAGCAAAAAAAACCAGTGTGTTATATGCACACTCATACATGCAAACACACTTGTAACTCCACGCAACAAAAACCAGTGTGTTATATGCACATTCATACATGCGAACACACTTGTAACTCCACGCAAAAAAAAAATCATACATTCAAACACACTTGTAACTCCAAGCAAAAAAAATCATACATGCAAACACACTTGTAACTCCAAGCAAAAAAAATCATACATGCAAACACACATGTAACTCTATGCAAAAAAAACAGGGTGTTACATGCACATCATACATGCAAACACACTTGTAACTCCACGCAAAAAAAAAGTGTTATATGCACACTCATACATGCAAACACACTTGTAACTCCACGCAAAAAATAAACAATGTGCTATATACACATTCATACATGCAAACACACTTGTAACTCCACGCAAAAAAAAACAATGTGTTATATGCACATTCATACATGCAAACACACTTGTAACTCCACGCAAAAAAAAACAATGTGTTATATGCACATTCATACATGCAAACACACTTGTAACTCCACAAAAAAAAAAAAAAATCATACATGCAAAATAAAAAACTCCACGCAAAATAAAAGTGTGTTATATGCACATTCATACATGCAAACACACTTGTAACTCCACGCAAAAAAAAATGTTATATGCACACTCATACATGCAAACACACTTGTAACTCCACGCAAAAAAAAAAATGTGTTATATGCACATTCATACATGCAAACACACTTGTAACTCCACGCAAAAAAAAAACAATGTGTTATATGCACATTCATACATGCAAACACACTTGTAACTCCACGCAAAAAAAAATCATACATGCAAACACACTTGTAACTCCACGCAAAAAAAAATCATACATGCAAACACACTTGTAACTCCACGCAAAAAAAAAAGTCATACATGCAAAAACACACTTGTAACTCCACGCAAAAAAAAAAAAAAATAAAACATTGTTATATGCACATTCATACATGCAAACACACTTGTAACTCCACGCAAAAAAAATGTGTTATATGCACATTCATACATGCAAACAAACACACTTGTAACTCTGTACATAAAAACTAAAGTGGAAATGAGTTTTTAGTGACCCACAACGCGGACATCGCGTGGAACAAATCTTTAATTGAAACGGCAGACCAGATATCGTGTTGCACTCATTCCAGCAAGCCAGGCCGAGAAAAAAAATGAAAAATTAGAAAAAATAAAAAGAAAAATGATTAATTATGAAAAGAGTAAACTACTGCGAGTTTAGACGTCGTGGATTTGAAGATATGTAAAATGTATCGTAGATCACTATACGAATGCAGATATGATTGAAGAATGATAAGGAAACAGGAAAAGATGTTAAGATGAAAAGAAAAAATGGAAGTAAGTCAAAGCCTTTAGAAGCTGAAACATGCAAGGCCTGAAAAAAAGTCACAGGAATGCCAAACGCACAAGCCCGCAGGCCAGTGGTAAATACCTCTTATTCCCAGAAGTGCCAGGCATTCATGCCCACACACATACAAGGAGAAAAACAAACGGTAGTCAACCAACTCCGCGTACACCCTTTCCTCACCCACCTACACAAAATCCGGGCCTCCTGTTACTCAAACACACCGCTCTCCTCCCCATAAACTCCAGTGACTAAATACGGCGGTGCCACTTCGGTGACAACCCCATACGTGTTGTTTTGTGGGCCCTTACCACCCTTTTACTCGACCCAAGGGACGTGATTTTCAGCACATGACACCTGGGACATGACCCTAAATATTGCCGGCTCACCGCTGCATGACCTCAGGTCAGAGTGGGCTCCACTGCCAGCGAGACAAACAAGGTTATACATCAGTAGCGGGACACCGGCGGTGTTGCTGTTGTTGTTTTTGTGGTTCTTCCTCTTCTTGCTCCTTATCGACAAGAACTCTGAACGCCGAAAAACCGATTTTATCGCTCTGTAGTTATTGCTCTAGTTAGAAAAACCATAACATATAAGAAATAGAATAAACAGTTTTGCCAAAAAGCGTAGTACTCGGAGAATCTATGATTGAAAAAAAGAAAAAGACACATCAATGAACAAATAAGCCTTATAACAAATTGGTTAACAAACAAAATTTGCTAAGTCAACAAAAAAAGCACTAAAAATCCTAAGTGCTTATCCCTTTCCGGTGGGAGCAAGTTTTAAGTGTTCAAAAGGACTGAACGATTTTCAGTAATTTCATGTCAACATCTAACATATAAATTACACATTAGAATTACCTAAACACAGACACAGACAACCACGCCCATATAATTAACGAATGTGAATGAATAATTATAAATCATCTAACGTCTTTAATTCAACATCCATGGCAAGAACAAACCATCCTTTCCCAGTGCAGGTAGTGTTGATATCTGTGACTCATGAGAAGCGCGCAGCATCTCCCATCTCACGTCTCCATCGGCCTGTTAGCTCAGTTGGTTAGAGCGCCGTGCTAATAACGCGGATGTCGTGGGTTCGATCCCCATACGGGCCAGGTGAAATACTTTTTTTACCCATGTTCGATCCCCAAATCAGACGAGGAAAGGAACGGTACAGACATGTTTGTTAAGAATCTGGTATGACACTATTAACCCGATATGTGGACAGCGATTGTTGTTGGTTGCAGATGGAATGTAGGGAAATATGAAACTTGAATATATATATATATATATATATATATATATATATATATATATATATATATATATATATATATATATATATATATATATATATATATATATATATATATATATATATATATACACACATTTATATACAGTATATATATACATTATAATGTTTTATTAAATATCACATCATAATTGAGAAAGAGAGGACCTCAACAAGGTAATACTCCCCGTTCCCCCCTCTCCACAAAAGAAACCAATCATATTTCTTTCCTCTTTCACTCAGAAACACTGCAGCACTAGTGTTTAACGTTGATGGGTTTCATACAACGTGACTTCAGCGAGACAGGTAATCAGGTACTAGAGCATTGATAATTGCATCTTTTGAAACCTACTTTTTTTTTTTACAAGAGGAAGCCAAGATGCTGTATCTCATATATCATGTAGGTATGATGATTACCATCTTTAGAAATGGTTCATCATGAATGTTATTGGAGAGAGAGAGAGAGAGAGAGAGAGAGAGAGAGAGAGAGAGAGAGAGAGAGAGAGAGAGAGAGAGAGAGAGAGTTTTCTTCCACAGAACCTGAATATGACCTTAAACATGAATCAGATATATATGAATTTGATTTCTTTCACGAGATATTACATATCAAGAGGCATAAAAATGACTAAAACGTATGTACTTTCTGATATATGTTCCTTTCTGCACTAGAGCCTGGCCAGAGTTCAGTATTCAAATGTAATATTTTCCAGCCATAAAATCTGGAGGCTCCCACTGGAGTTTCAAGTTATCTATCAACCCATTTTTTAGCCATCTGGGAAGCAATACAGCATCAAGGCCTAGAAGTCCTTGAATAAAAAGCCAAAGGATATGTAATTGAGCACACAGATATCACCAACTTTACCCAACTCGTCCAATGAAGTACTACAACGAACCAGAAAATCTGTGCGTATGATTATACCATCTGACGTTTCAGGAAAAGATATCAAGCAAAATAAACACACAAATACACACACACACACACACACACACACACACACACACACACACACACATATATATATATATATATATATATATATATATATATATATATATATATATATATATGTTAAATGTTAAGCTTCATAAGACAGGACGGTTTAGATTCCAGATTCTTTGCTTTACTCGATAAATTGTACTTTGTCAATAAAAGAATCTGGAATCTAAACTATCCCGTCTTATTGAAGCCTAACACGAGTAGTATGAATCTCTATACACAGTGATGTTGTGTGGCTATTTTCTGATATATATATATATATATATATATATATATATATATATATATATATATATATATATATATATATATATATATATATATATATATACTGAGAACTGGAAGTGTCTGGAAGTCTCCAGGGATGAGTTGGTAATCATGTACTTTTCTGACCACAGCCAACAAATTCGTAGCTGGGATTACTGATAGGAGACAGGCCAGGGTCAAATCACGGACCTTGCAAACGCGACCAGTGCTTTAACATTGAGCCGCGACCAGTGCTTTAATATTGAGCCGCGACCAGTGCTTTAACAGTGAGCTACAACACTCATGTACTGGAAAGAAGACTGTTATACGTCCGGTAGAGTCTAACCTTTTCCAAACAAGAGGAAGAGATAATTCTTGTAACGCACTGCTCTTCTGCTCTAATTTAGTTTCATACATCCGGACAAGGGCATTTTTGGGCTTTCTTGTTCCCTGTTTTTATCAGTTTTTAACAAGAATACACATAAAGACACAAACACATACCTATATCAATCTTGCCAATCTACTGGTCACTTTTACCGGTTATACAGGCATTCCTCTAATTGCCATAATAATTCCTCAACTACCTCACATATTTTGGATACGCCTATCACTGAAAGTCTAGATTCGTGACGGGAAAAAGAGACTATCACCTTCCGTGGCTGAAAGGGGATATTTATGCGAGTCTTAATTTGTGCTCGGTAGTGCATGGAGGAGGAGAAAGGGTGGCTGTGCTGATGATTTGAATGTAAAGTGCGTGGAGTCAGTGAGAATGGGGTCCTCTTGAAATCTTTTCTGAGAGGACTTTGACTGTTGGGAATACGTGATTTCAAAAGAAGAATTTTCATATGTACACTTGGTATAGACGTGATAACATGATTGCAAGCGAGGAAAATATAAATTTTTACATCTTTTTATAGATTTAATGGATGCTTCAATACATACACAAGTCATGTAGCTCTATGTACTTCATGTAAATTTTCTTCATGGTTCTTGGGAAGTCTTATGCATGACAGAAGGTTGTAGTTTATTAACTTCTGTTTTCACCAAGAAGTAAGCTGGTTCTCTCAAGTGACCGTGGTAAGATGAAAGGAAATTCTTTATGACAGTGAACATATTTGAGTTTAACAGTGGTAAAAACAGTTTCTTTGAGAGAGCTGCAGTCAAGATACTGCTCAGTGCATTCTGAATGCTTCTATAACCAGGCTTTTGAGCTTTAGGTCGGCAACAAGTTGTGTGAGTTTCTACACTTACTTTGTTGGGTGAGTCGATAGAGCTGCGGACTGTCACTCGATGGGCCGAAGTTCAATTCCCCGGCCGGCTGATGAAGAGTTAGAGGAATTTATTTCCGGTGATAGAAATTCATTTCTCGCTATAATGTGGTTCGGATTCCACAATAAGTTGTAGGTCCCGTTGCTAAGTAACCAATTGGTTCTTAGCCACGTAAAATAAGTCTAATCCTTCGGGCCAGCCCTAGGAGAGTTGTTAATCAGCTCAGTGGTCTGGTAAAACTAAGGTATACTTAACTTTTCTACGCCTACTCTGAGTCCCAATAGGTACTGGGAATATGAAATGATTTTTAAGAAGCTTCTTCTGAAATCTCTGGAACCAATCTTGGATTTCTGCTGTTTGCGCCGGACCTTCACTGAAAGACTACCAACAGGTTTGAGGCATTATGTTTCAGTCAGTGAACAATGGCTGGTGATTGACAATTGTCACTAATACAGTCTTTAATACGGCGATGGGTAATCACCATCGGTAGTTGAAACTGTGGTTTGTTTGTCTTTGTCTTATTACTGAATATCTGCCTGAAGCCCTGGCAAAACTGTTAAGTGGTTCCCTTTCTTAAAGAAGAGGATTGGCTATTTCATTTTCACTTTTCATTATCATTTTTGCTTTTGATGTTTCTTATTTTACCATCTTGGATGATGGATTGGATTTAGTTTGGTTTCAGTTATTCTTATTTACAGTCCGGGAGTAATCCAAGGACCTTAGCAAATGTGAGCTGCTGCGGTGCCCACTTGGACTGACTGCTCGTATTCACGCGATTTGTTTGGGTTTTGGAGTCTCCACGTCTCTGCGCCTATGTCAACTGAATGTAATCTACTTACACACACATACAAGCAGATATACATATGCATATACACATACATATACATATATATATGTATATACAGTATATATATATTATATATATATATATATATATATATATATATATACATACACACATATACATATATATACTGTATATATTACTTTTCTACCTGATCCGCTTTGGTGGCCTTCACATCGAATCTGAGTATAATCTGACTTTAAATCTCCAAGTTGAATCAATTTTTACAAATTCTGAGTCACGCTACCAAATAAACATGGCCACCATAGCCTAATTTGCATGCGCTATGACATCAGCTCATTTGCCAGCATATGCAGATGACAGCAGCTAAATAGGACTAATTTTCCGTTAGGTGTTCGTGAGAAATTTTTAGGTTTTCTATAAAATCTTATATGTCATGCGGCATAGAACTTCATCTAACCGTTTTTTTTTAAGATATGCTACAGAATCAGTCACCAGGGTAATAATAATAATAATAATAATAATAATAATAATAATAATAATAATAATAATAATAATAATAATAATAATAATAATCTGAACGAATACAATATGGCTGCTTAGAGTCACAATATGTATTAATAATAACTGGATTTCAACAGGGAGGCATATATGGAAATAAATATGGGGATGTACAGAAATGGACAGCAGAATTTTCAGAGTAATTCTGAAAGCTTCACCCAGAAGGGCACAGCCCTCTGAGATAACGGAATTAACTACGAACCGAAGTCGCCAATTTCCATAATCTTTTAAAATTCCTCAAATGAAAACCATCGGATTTCCACAAAATTTCCGAATCTCCTGCCATCTTGCGTAAGTACCTCTCTCATATGAAAACTGTCCAATTTCCATAATCTTTTCCAGATTTCCTTAGCATTTCCAGAACTCCCCTTCCTCCTCCTCCTCCTCCTCCGTGTCATAATCTTCTCCAGATTTCCATAGCATTTCCAGAACGCCCCTTCCTCCTCCTCCTCCGTGCCATAATCTTTACGAGATTTCCATAGGATTTCCAGAACTCCTCCTCCTCCTCCTCCTCTTCCTCCCCCTCCTGCGTGCTTCCCGGAGTCTCGTCCCGGCGATAAAACGATATCTGTTCATCGGTCTGAGGCTTCGCGCTCGCATTCTGAGGGACCATTCGGTCATTTTTATTAGCTGACAAGATGCCTGTTACCGGAATAACCCCCGGATTTAATGGCTTCGGTTTTATTCGAGGCGACTTTACGAGGCATATATTTCTTCTCGATATAATCGCCGAAATATTTCTCTCATATTTCTCTGTCGCTCTCGCGTGGGACGGGATTTGCCAAATGCGCCCGGTCAACGGCATTATAATATATATATATATATATATATATATATATATATATATATATATATATATATATATATATATATATATATATATATATATATATATATATATATAGCAAGTTTGTTCATATGCATGTATGTATGCATGCGTATATATATATACTGTATATATATACATACGCACAGACAGATATATAGATAGATTTGTACAAGAATATATATGTATATATACAGTATGTATGTATTTATACACATATGTATATTTATAAATAACACACACACACCTATATATATATATATATATATATATATATATATATATATATATATATATATATATATATATATATATATATATATATATATATATATTATATATATATAAGTACAGAATATATACAAACATTTCTCAGCTTAAATTTTTCAGTTCTTATTATAAAATAACAAGAAGTTTACAAGGCTTAGTATCTACGCGAAAGGAAAAACAAGTGTTTTAATCTAAACAGCTACAAAGTTAACTAAATATCTAGCTAGAGATACAGAAAAGGGAGAGAGAGAGAGAGAGAGAGAGAGAGAGAGAGAGAGAGAGAGAGATGGCGGTTTTTCTGAAACCCTTTTAGCGAGAGAACTAGCATGGCTATTATATCCGTGGTCAGCCAGCATATTAGTGTGGCGGGTGTGTGGTTGTGAGATATTCGTTCGGAGCCAGTTTTCCCGTCCAAGTCTCACACACACACACACACACACGCACACAGTTCGCCCTGTCATTCGTGGCCAGTCCGAAAATCCTGATTCACAACGACCCCGACTTCAAACCAAACACCCCCCTCCCCACTCCCACTTTCCCGCTACCCATCTCCCAAATCCAGTCTTCCACTATTTCTCTTCTAATATATACGCTGCTATTCATCCTCAAAAATTTCTCTCTCTCTCTCTCTCTCTCTCTCTCTCTCTCTCTCTCTCTCTCTCTCTTTCGGGTTAGATGGCGCTAAGAGACATTCTGCTGTTGGTGATTTTAGAAGATTTTTTTTCAGCAGCTTTCCGAAATTTGCAAAGATTTGTAGGTGGGAGTATACTGGCAAATATGTGAATGTATATATATATATATATATATATATATATATATATATATATATATATATATATATATATATATATATATATATATATATATATATATATGTGAGTGTGAGTGTGTGTGTGTGTGTGTCTTTTCCACCCTAGAGGGTTTGGCTTCAGGGAGTATTAACCTGCGCTTTCTTTTACCATTTATTTCGGAATGATGTTAGGCCCACGTCCTTTTCCAACATGGCTGCGACACATCACACTCTACTAACTATCAGGTATTTACTAACCACCTGGTACACAATTCATTGCTTGAATCGACTGGGCCACTGTAGATTTTTCATAAAATGAGTTACTGTATAAATGTTTGTTGTAATCGTAAGTTTTCAGTAACATAAAACGCTGAAAGGACAGCCTCTTTTCATTTCTGCATGGCATAACATCTATCATTTTGTCTCTTGTTCTTTTATAAATTTCGAGAGAAGATTAAAAACTAACACGTTAACGCAATCTAATTTTTTCTTCAAACAAAAATATCTTTCAACAATTAAGTTTGATCGCATACAATATAATTATCCTTTTATCTGATAATCATCAAGAGAAGAAAACTAAGAAAACAAATATTGAGCGGACAAATATGTTGAAATACAACGCGTCCAGTTATTTGACTGTTAGAAAACGTATTGGGAAAACAAAATCTTTTCACTTAAGATACTATTTGAGTTTCTCTGTGCTTTGTTGAGATGATCTTCTGTACCGTAACTTGGCTAACAAAGTTCACGTCCACCAAAGTCCCCAACGTTTCGATAACACGAAAAACTACACTTTTTCAGGCAGTTTTCTTAACATTAACTTTAATTTGCACTCCTAATTTTTACAGTTTAACGCTTTAATTTGAAAAAAGGTCTTACAAGAATATTCAGCTTGGTACTAAGAAATTCGCTAATGGTACAAAAAGGTAAAATTTTTTCTAACAAAGCCGGTTATATCCACGTAAAAGAATTGCTTAGACATTTACAAATATTGAACTTGATATTTATTTTTATCATCACCACAGCTGTTGATCCCGTTAGTATCAATAAAAATAATAAGAGTGCATGAAAAGAGTTGTTGTGTGTGTGTGTGTGTGTGTGTGTGTGTGTGTGAGAGAGAGAGAGAGAGAGAGAGAGAGAGAGAGAGAGAGAGAGAGAGAGAGAGAGATTCCACGATGGCGTAAGACATTCCTAGAGAGCAGCTGTGTGATCCACCGTGACTATAAGCATAATGCAACACTTGGGTTTATGACAAAGACTTGGCCCCATTTTCCCCCCTCCCCCGTCCTTTCCTGCTTTTCCAACTCCTGTTAGAAGAAGAAGAAGAAGAAGAAGAAGAAGAAAGAAGAAGCAAGCTACATAGGCCTACCTGCCTACCACCTCCACCACCCTTTGGGCCTATGCGAGACGGAGAATGCGGTTAGGTCATTCAACACCGAGTTAGTCCCGAACTGGTGTTGGTCAAGGGAAACTTCGAACGATAATCATGCCTTCGGACCTCAGCTTTGACCGCAAGTCCACCACTACCACGCCGCCCACTACTGCTACACTACCTTAATTCTCCTCCCCTTTCTTATCCTCTCCAATAGGTCGTTGGGGACCCTGGAGTGGCACTGCAAGTCTCGCGAGACCAGATGACTCATAAACTAACCGAGGGCAGACAGGAGAATGCCTCAGGGAAATAGCCTGTCACAAGACTTCCTGGCAACTATGGAGAAGCCAAGATTTCACAGAAAGACGGAGAAAAATGAATCGCTGATCTCAGACAAAACCAACAGCCCTAGAAATAGTCTGCTATACAAATGCTTTTAATAAAATAATAATTTTTTTCTGATTTGAAAGCATGAATTGTAAAGAAATGCTGTGTTAAAGGAAACCTTTACGATTGAATATAATACTTTCACATATCTCAGGGTCAGTTTTGGCAGAGCTCCAAAGAGCTATTATGCTGCTCATTTTGGCAGAAAGAGAAAATATTTCTCAGCTTTCAGGATCCAGAATGTTAAACAGTCACTCCTAAACAACAATTATCAACCATCCAAAGACAATACTAATTATCTCTTGATAATATTTCACCGTTTTGAAGGTTAATGTAGACCGGTTGCCTGCTTGTCTACCAGATGAACCTGGATTCCCTGTTTACAGATCGGGGTCATAACTGCTCCAAAAACTACCGGGCATTTACGTAGAGAGTGATTTAACGAAATTTGCAGCAAGAGAGTTGCAAACAGAATTGAGTTGTGTACTCCATGAACTGGTAGCAAGTATACCTTCACTTTAATTTTACAGTATACTTTAGTAACCTCGCCTTTTTCAGTATTTTAATACTGAAAAAGGCACATCACCCACTTGGCATAAAAAGATGCTAATGTTGATTGTACTCCCTTAAGCTTGAGGTAAAGATGATTATTCTTCTGTAAATATACACCTCAAAACCTGATTCTTGGCTACGTGGCACTCCAAGATATGATTTTCGCTATTCGAGTCACTTATTTCTGTCTTATCAGCTTCTTACAAACTGAGTTATGGGGGTATGTGTAAGCACTCGTTTATCTAAGCATTAAAATGTACATTGCAATTAGCCTACTTTCTCCTTAAAGGCGAACCCATTTTTCCTTTCTTGTATGACAATATGTATTTGTATCATCCCCCACCAAAAGGTCTCTCATTAGACTGTCAATATCCAAGCCTCTATAGTTTCTATCTTTGGCACTATTTCAATAAATTGCCATGCATAGAGCCGTATAATCGTTTGTGTGGAGACCTTTTCTCAGGATTTCTTTCATTAAATGTCTTTAAAAGCCTACATTCAACAAATCCTTCGGAATCTTTTCTCGACGACTCCCTCCGGTTCTTGTCACTTAAACATCCGTTAGTCTAGTCATCTAAAAACTTTCAATGACATGGTTCTTTGAATATCATTCAGGTTTGACATTGTAAACATATTTTTAGGCTCCGTTCTCGAAAAAATCTTCAAGGAACTGTTTTCTAAATACATATAGGACACTGCTCCGTTCTCCAAGCAACACTGAGGGCCCCGTTCTATGAATAGCCCTTCCAGACCACATTTAAGACACTGCTCTCCAGAACCTCCTGAGATCACGTTTTTTATTAACACCTTTCAGGAAAAAAACTTTCTAAATGCCTTTTGTTAGCTCCTCCTCCATTTATGTATTGTGTTAGCCCAAAATTCCTGCCTCTGTCGTAGCACAGAAGTGTTGGTCCTTGCATGTTTTTTAATTTAATTTTTTCTTCTGGGACACATTCCTCGTACATCAGGGGAACCCATTTTTTTTTTTTTTGTGCCATCGCTTCTTGATTCGTTCCCCTGAAAGAATCTACTTCCTCTGTAAGTGTCTCCTACTCACATCCTCAAAACTCCTTTCTTCATGTGACCCCCGGGAATCACAATAAATGGGTTTCCTCTTGGTTGGAACCCAGAAATTTATCAACAGTTAGACCGGAAACAGAGGTACAGGATGGGAGAATAAAGGGAACCAGCATATTCTGTATAAGGACACGTTCCTCGCACTTATATACAAATGGCCTTGCATACACAATCTTAAAACAAAATTGATGATGTCAATATTTAGGTTAGCAGGAAAGAAAAAAAAAAAACATTGATGAATATATGACATACATAAAAAGTCATCACAAAATATACGTGAATTAAAATGAAAATATCACAAATGACCTTCAAGAATCCAAAGAAACTTCAGACAATAATAAATTATAAGACTTATATTAGCAATCAAGATGAAAAGATCAATAAAATGCGCCTAAGTAGTGGTAGTAACAGTAGTAACATTAATAACAAAACAATAATAATAATACAATGATGCAAAGTAATCATGCAAAATTTAGTTTATGTGCCCAGATTATGAAAATATTTTTAAAAATGAAAAATAGTAAGAAAAGGCTAATTAACAAAACTATGAAATAAAATCCAAAGCCGAAAAATCAAATATGCATAAATAACAAATACACGCACGATAGAGCGGTCAAGAGAGTGAGAATCCAACCCTTTCACTTTCCAAACTAGAAAAAACCCGAAGAAGAAAAAACCCTGACTTCGTCACAATGCTACCAAGAGAGCCGCCTGAAAAATATAATCGGACCCCCGCCATGGAGGGGGGAACAGGTCGAGCCTCTGATGAAGAGAAGAGATATACAGGTAGATAGGGATACGTAAATTTGAGATGATCAGATAGGGCGACAGGTAGGGCTCAGGTAAATGGGTGAGAGGCAGCCGATACAGTCAGGTGTATCTCGGGAAATGATCTCTTGATTAGGCCGACCGGAAAAAGAAAATGAGAAGGCAAGAGAAAGGCAGATGGAAAGCGATGTAGGAAGGATAATGCAATTAGCAAAGATATGATGCATTTTCTAAATACGAATGAAGACGGGTCGAGACCAAGAGAGTGCCAATTATTTTGGAAAATGCCACCCGGGAATTGTCTGGTGAAGCAACAGAAACAAGAACGCACATTAGAAGTAAGGAGCACTGGTATAAAATGAACAGAGAGAGAGAGAGAGAGAGAGAGAGAGAGAGAGAGAGAGAGAGAGAGAGAGAGAGAGAGAGATTTAAGAGAAAAAGCCAGAAAATTTAAATTCGGCTTTAATGTCCACAAAAAGAAGATAATGAACTTAGAAAATATAAATTCTGCTTTATTAATTAGTGGATAAAACTGTGACACAGGGTTGAAGATAATGAACTTTGTTGAATGTATTATATAAGAAGGGAATATAATATATAATGTATATAATATATAAATATATAAAACATTCATTAATTAGCCTTTACTTTACCTATATATGTATACATATATATATATGTATATATATTATATATATAATGATATATATAATGTATATATATGTATATATATATATATATATATATATATATATATATATATATATGTTTGTGTGTATTTATACATATGCATAAATACATACTGATCATTTTCCTCAGATACATATATACGTATTTGTTCTTGTCACAATGACTTCTTAAAACTCTCGATTTCCTCACACTTTTTGGATCCACTTATCACCACAAGCCTTGAACCCAGATGGGAAACAACAGTAGTAACTCCGCCTTACGAGGGAAGCCTCAATTTAACCTCACCTTAAACCTTCCGTAGGTAGGTTTTGTAATTTGTTTCCTTCTGTCACTCATGGCTTCCAGTAATAAGCTTGTCCAGAACGTGTGAACAGATTGAAGAGCCACGCATTCACTGTGGCAAATATATATATATATATATATATATATATATATATATATATATATATATATATATATATATATATATATATATACATGTATATATATATAGATAGATAGACAGACATATAGATACAGACATTTGAATCGAAAGGGCTGGATTAAATTAAATGTATGTACGATTGCAAACTATGAAAAGTGTCAATCAGATAAATACAATGTAAACGTATGGAATAACTCACGAAAACATATAAACGATAACAGAATTGATTAGTACAGACTCATAGTGACAGAAATATGGCAAAAGGATCAAAAAGTCAAATCGAAAACTCCTACATAAAAATTTAAATCTAAAAACGCAAGTGCAATAAAAAAAATCGTATGAAATTATGCCGAATATATATACAAAAATCTAATATAATCCCTTAATATAGTCCCTCATAATTCCAAAATGTCTAAAGACCCTTAGAAAATGTTCGTAATACGTAAAAATAATAATTAAGAATCAATAGAAATGGTCTTCGGTAAAACGAAAGTTTTTAAAAGCAGCTTCAAATTGGGCATCTAACGGTGGAAAGGTTTTACTAAGCCTACGTAACAAGGGAGAGGAGAAAGGTCTCCCAATTACGCACCGATAATGTGTCTCTTTAGATGTCCGTAATGAGGCGCGAAGACTGAGGCTACCGATCCTACTTGAACAATGAAGAAGAATAGGAGGATGGTGGAGTTGGGGGGGGGGAGTACATGGTAAGGGGGCGTAGAGGGGGTGTGACTATGCTGTGGAGGGTAAATACCGTAGCACTGTCCATTGAATACTAAAGGGATGGGCGGGTGGGTGGTTTTTGGGGAGTCCACGCGATCTTAGGAAACCGAAAAATGGATACAAGTGCTTGAGCACTGAAATTTTAAATTTATCTTATGTTTATGGCAAACCTCATTATACTGATAAATATTTCTTTATGATCATATATATCCAATTATTCATATCTTTATACAAGACTTCTTTAAGAATGGAGCGTCCATTCTCGAACAACTGTTTCGAAAGTTAAAAGCTAAACAGTTAAAAATGTGTTCTCTGGGTTTTATGAACAAAACCAGAAAGAAAACTCATATTGTTTTAAAATAAATAATCTGGGATGGGGGAGCAGTACAAAAACTAACATTTGTTTGAAAGGAATTTTTAATTCCTTTTACGAGGTCGCAGAATTCTAGACAATTGTTTACGTGTACCTATTATTGGTTGGCTCCTGTAATAACGATATTACCTCTACGAGGCTTTTAGTCTTTAGAAAGGGGAAATGATTACACATTTGGACGAAGTATACCAAAAACATTCATGAATGCGCTGGGAGAATTTGTGAATATGAAGGCATCAGATTTGGCGTAAATCTGAGGTTTCAAGAAAGGCTCGCCATGAAACAGGTGTACCATCATAATGTGACCGCCTCAGGCCAAACGAACTTTGCTTTAAAGCCAGTTAGCACTACTTCTAGCTTCACAAATACTTTACAATTACTTTTTAACTCAAAAAGTCTTCTCATGCTTCAGCTCTCTAGCCTACAACACCCTCCAAGTATCAAAACTCCATGAGAACCGTGAAATTGACGTCTCCTAAATCTCCCATCTGCAATACACTGGCCACGAGGATAATAACTATATCAGCTGACGGGCAGAAAGGACCAAGTGGTATCCACCACCACAGCCGCGATAAACGCAAACAACTTAAATGGAATACTAATCCGTGTTGATGACAAACATAAAAGTCATATCATGTCCCATGAGCCATTGTTCCCTTGACAGCGTCTTTCCATTACTTTTACAAGGAGAAGCACCTCTCTCTCTCTCTCTCTCTCTCTCTCTCTCTCTCTCTCTCTCTCTCTCTCTCTCGGCCAACACAGCAGCAGCAGCCTTTTATTCAAAGTCTTCTTCTCGGGCTGTGCTCAGATTTCAGTGGGACGAATTTAACGGCAATTCTCAGCGTGCCGTGCTTCGTGCGGACGTCTCGCGTTCGTGTGTGAAGGTGCATTAGTGCATGCGTGTACAAATATGCAGTCACGAGCACAAAGAAAAGTATATAAATAATTGTGTGTTCTTTGTATAAATCCATACATACACATGTGGTCATGCACATAAAAATATACACTCATGCATTGCACACATTAAATGAATTATTTATATATATATATATATATATATATATATATATATATATATATATATATATATATATATATATATATATATATATACATATATACATATACATACATACTCAATAGCTAAGAGAGAGAGAGAGAGAGAGAGAGAGAGAGAGAGAGAGAGAGAGAGAGAGAGAGAGAGAGAGAGAGAAATAGCAAATGCATGTCATCTCAGAACTTAAAACACTGGACAATTAACGCTACTGTCACTAACTTCTCATGACAAAATATCCATTTATATATATATACCTCTTTTATACCGTTGCCGGACATGTCCAAGCTGCGAACGTCAACTCTCGCTCTTTCACACTAATAATGTAAAAATAGCGAATTAAAAGTTTGTCTCTTATGTCCATACGTCTTCCTGTCTCCTGAAATGTCTGAATTCCTTCGTATTCTGACGGAGTTCCTGTCGTTCTTTCATCTGATTTGCTTTTATGAACTTTAGGCTGTCAAGTCGATCACTGAAGGGGCACTTTGGGCCAGTCAGCGCTTAAGACAGTGAAAAAGGAAGTTGGAGCGGTTGGACAGCGAGACAGAGAGATCCAGAAAATAAAGATGAAGTACAAGACTCTAAA
The DNA here is from genome assembly GCF_040412425.1 of Macrobrachium rosenbergii. Taxonomy (NCBI): domain Eukaryota; kingdom Metazoa; phylum Arthropoda; class Malacostraca; order Decapoda; family Palaemonidae; genus Macrobrachium; species Macrobrachium rosenbergii. The sequence goes on along the minus strand of NC_089780.1, from coordinate 30,143,334 downwards.
GGTGGAATTGAGAGAAAATCCCCCGCTTGCACAAAGAAATAATAGTTAGAGAGGCTGGACAGCAAGAATGAAGACAGGAAGAGGGAATAAAGGTAAAGTAAAAAGCTGAGAAGCGGGAGCAGCGAACGGTTGAAGAGACACTGCAAACAGCCTTTTGCAATGCCTACAGTGCACCATGTGAGGTGTACCGACGGCACTACCCCTTAACTGGGTACTAAGGATATATTTTCTGGTAATGCTGTGAAAATAACATGGATAAATAATAAATTTCCATAGTATTCATAATGCTTTACCTTACTGTCCAGGGCGATATATAAAATCTTTATTTTAAAAATTGTTTTCTAACTTCAAAACTGATAACTACATATTATTTATATACTTCTGGGAAACATCTACAGTTTACCATCTACATTTTACCAAAGTATACACACATAAACAAAGCCACTCCAACATCTAAAAACATAACAGACACCTCACACGTCTCGAACTGTCGACCTAACCGCTCAGTTCTCCTCGCTGCTGGGAGAAAGGGAGCTGGAAATTTGGTACGATACATGTACACATTCGCTACCGGGGTCTAAGCGATGTCAGGCAGGGCAGCCGATCGAGGCTACGGCCTACCCCAACGCCAAATCAAAGCCCTTCAAAAGAAGGCACCGTGCTTACCCCATATAAAAATGGGAAAAAGCACGTTAAAACGAAGAAATTAGCCACTTATTATCAGTACCAACAACTTTTGTTTTTCCACTGTTTAGCCTACAGGGAGTTTTAATGTCAAATAATATGCACTATTAAAGAGCCAAATTATAAATCTGTGATAATACAGACTGCACAATATGCAAAAGACAGCATACAATCAATCAATATACGCGATCAGTTATAAAAATATCCATACAAGTGCAAATGAACAGCCATTAACTGTCTCCAGAGTAAAAGAAGACCATTTTGCCAGGTTATTGGAGAACATCGTAACATCGGGAACTTTCAAAATCTGTTTGGCCACAAATGCTTTTACCTTGTAAGAGGCGTTGTCATACGAGGCAAAATGCCAGTTTTTCATTAGCTGTTCCCTCCAGTTGCAATACTTCCTGCAGCATGGCATTGCATAAGACCTCAATGGAAATTGACGGGGCATTCTATAACTTAATAAGCCACCTGAAACCACAAATTGTATTTTTTTTCCAGTAACATCAGAAGTCTTTTCTAACGGAAATATAATCACTGTTCTATTATTCTACTTGATTAGTTCTGTTATTCTACTATGTACAAATTCTAATTCACCTGCACTGGATTTTTTGGTTATGTGATAATTTCTTTCATTCAATACAAAGTTGTGAATTTCATTCCTTGAGTTTCCTTCGATTTCAACAGCTTTCAGGTTTTCAAATTGGACATGGTTCATCCTTCACAATACAGCACATTTCTTGTTCAACTTCATCCTTTTCCTTTCTGTTACAGGTTTTTACTATTAGCTTGTTGCTGATGAAAAGAAGAACCCTATTCATATGGAACGAGCCCACAGGGCTCATTGAGTTGAAATTCATTCAAGCTTCTAAAGAATACTAGTCTTTTCATATGAAAGGAGCAACAGAGAGTAATAGGAAATACAGAAAAAAAAGATATCAGTTTTTAGAAAAGAAAAAAATAAATTAACAAATTAATAAATGAAGAAAATTGAAAAATATGTAATATGACGTTACAGCATAAAAGTTAAGTGTAAGCTACCACACTGCTGGCAGTTTGCTGTTCATAAATCTAAAACTAAAGGGCTAGCAAGGTAACCCAGATTTAACGATAAAATTGCCTTCTTTCGTGATCCGTATAGATGATTCTACAGCCTCTGAAACCTTATTAGATTATTTTCTATATTTTCATAACTCTACATCATGGCCTTCACAAAATAAAAATAAAACAAATATTTTGCTCAATAAAACACGCTTTAGGATGGATCTCCAAATGCGTATCTGGGGGAAGGGGGAAATGGTTGCCTCTAAATTTTCCCTTCAGAGATTTAGGATTTTTGAGAAGGTAGACGGAGTTAGTCTTAGTTTTTGTATAAGGGATTGTTGCATTTAATGATGATATCGTTTCGAGATTTTTCACTGTTGCATACACTGTTTATTTCTCATTTTTAGGACACATGTTTAAAGGACCTCAAATATTGTTTCTTGAATTGTTAACTTATAATTTGGAAGTCATCTATATCTTCCGATCACGACGCTAGCTTGATTGATTTGATTTATGAAACCTAGGATGTCAAGCCAAGTTGCTTACTAGGGCATAACGGCCATTCAGCACCTAAAACGATGTACAGAAGGGCCCGGAATAGTTGGACAACAAAATAAATTGATTAAGAAAGTAAAGGAATACAAAGATCTAAAGGCGGAACTGGAAGAAAACCCGGCAGTAGTACTAAGAAGTAACAGTTAGAGGTGTTGGACAGCAAGCTGAAAGAAAGGAAGCGGGAATGGAAGTCAAGTAAACGGAATGGAAGACAAGCTAGGGGCCGAAGGGACGCTACAAACACCGTTCAGCAATTCCTGTAGTGAATCAAGTGAGGTACACTGACGGGTAGGTAACAAATGGCTAATGACTTCTCGGGTTAGGGTAAGTGGCCTCCAACTCAAAGTCTATATTCCATTCGTACAACTACGGAACAAATGACTGCACGAAGGGACTGCCGGCGAAACTTTTGGACATTTGAGCCACCAGCAATAACTATGAGTCTCAGTCTCGTCCTTTCAATATAAGGCCATGGACGTTACTCAGCCAATGTGAGGCTCCCTAACTTCAAAAGTCAATCTCTGTTGCTGTGATGGGTCTCTTTGTTACTCAGCTGTTATTTATCCACTCATTCATTCGTGTTTGTTTTATATTCATCCGTATCTTGTTCTCCCATTTCCCTGTTTTTCTTCGTTTTTTTGTTTACGTACACATAAAGACGAATAATGACTGATATCTATCTATAATAATAAAAAATCCGGATGGAGCTTTCTTGTTTGTCGGTAGGGGATCGGGAGGGTACGGGAGACATGACACATCCACCCTCCTCCTGCATACATGTTTGTTTCCCCCGGGTGGGGACCGGGTAGGTAGGGGATCGGGAGGGTAGGGGAGACATGACGGGCAGCGCCGGGTTCCAGCGCAGCGTAGTGTCCACCATCAACCTCCTTGGAGAAATTTCTCAGGGTTAAGTAAATCATGGCACAAAAGCATTCGAAATTGAAAAACCTTACTACTCAGTGTAAATACATATCATCTATATATATTTAAACATTTTTGTCCAATTCAGTGTTATGTAATTTGTGGGTAGACAACTTACAGTGCATCCCAAAACTTGAGATAGGTTTGAACAGGACTGATAGTCATAAGGACTGTAGGCCCTACTTGTAATAGCTTATATACTGTAGAGTGCAGATAGCATAAACAAATGAGCGCTGAAGGTTATCTATCTATCTGCCTACCTATTTATTAATTTTTTTTTTCTTTTTTAATAAGTGGTGTCTCTTCTTTCTGTATTTTCCTTTACTTCCTCTTGCTTCTTCCTTATGAACACCATATTCTTTGGAAGCTGAAATTCAAGTCAATGGCTCCCGTGGGCTTGTTACATATGAGTAGGTTTCATCTACTGAATAATAATAATAATAATAATAATAATAATAATAATAATAATAATAATAATAATAATAACCGTAGGTACTGTTCCTGCCTAAAACAATGACTTCCTAATAAATATAACACGCACAGTTGTCGTGCGGTAAGAATAAATTAAAATCCCGTTCTATTTTGGAAATATATTAAAAACGTCGAAATTCACTACAGTTTCAAGACCAAGTGGTCTCCTCTTCAGGTGATTTCAGAATAATACAGTAAAAGAAGGAAAGTTTACAAATGTTAAGAGAGGAAAAATTAACTCATTTCTTCATGTTTTAAGAGATTGGGGTACCCTAATTGGTTTATTGACAAGGTGTATCTCAAAGCACGCAAATCATTCTTCTCCTTATCTGTTAAAAATAAATTTGGAGGAAACCTGATGTTACCTTGTCATACTGCAAAAGTAATGATGGATTGGTGTCTGACTTACGAAAGGTAAATGTTAATACTACGTACAGCCATCCTTGTACGATAGGAAACAAGTAAACAAGTTAAAAATGCACCGAAGTTTCTTCGGCGCAATCGAGTTTTCTGTACAGCCGCATAATCAAGGCCACCGAAAATAGATCTATCTTTCGGTGGTCTTCGTATAATGTTGTATGAGTCGCGGGCCATGAAACTTTAACCACGGCCCGTTGGTGGCCTATCCTATGTAGTTACCAGACGCACAAAAATGGTTAACTTTAACCTTAAATAAACTAAAAGCTGCTGAGGCTAGATGGCTGAAATTTGTTATGATTGATGATTGGAAGGTGAATGATCAGCATACCAATTTGCAGCCATCCAGCCTCATTAGTTTTTAAGATCTGAGGGCGGACAGAAAAAGTGCAGACAGAAAAAGTGCGGACGGACAGACAAAGCCGGCATAAGAGTTTTCTTTACAGAAAACTAAAAGTTTAAATAAATATCAATACAGTAATGCTGGGGATGAAAACGATAAGGGAGTGTACTATCCATATACAGTAGGGGAATCAGGCAGGACTGTTGATCAGCGACTGAGGGAACATAGTTATGCAATAGGAAGGGGAGATGTGAATAACGCTTTATTCATGCACATATCATCCATTAACCATAGTGTTGGTTAGCAAAACAGTACACTGTTATTTAAAACAAACAATACACAGAAAAGGAAGATAGTTGAGGCTGCCCTCATTAGGGCAGTACCTAATCTTAACCTAATCTTAATAGGACAACAAACTAATTCAAGCAGCCAACTTTAACAATATTGTCAGGTCGTTGAATATTTAACAATTGTTGTTTATTCTGGCAGTTCGGTATGACCGACGTTTGCTATTAATTCTTCCTCTCTTAACATCTGTAGCTTTCCATCCTTTATTGTATTATTCTGCAATCACCTGAAGAGGAGACCTGTTGGTCTTGCAACTGTAGTGAATTTTAACGTTTTTAATATATTTACAAAATACAACGGGATATTAATCTAATGACTTATTAAAGGTGAACAAATTTCTCATAATCTTTGCAAGATGTATGTTCATGATCGTTTCTCTTGAAGAGCGCAAATAGATATATGATTATCACTAAATGAGACATGTTACTGCGTCGACGTCAAGTTGCCACATATAGAAATTAAGAAAAAAAGCTAACCCAAATGACAATATTCCCACAAGAAAATAAACGGAAGGATTCTCTGTTGAACCGGGATCCCAGACTCCCACTGGAATCCCAGGAGGAATGCCTTTTATAATGATTTTAATCTAATCTAATATTGAAATTAACTATTTTCCTACTTTGTGCCTTTAATAATGATTTTAGCTTAATTTAATACTGAAAAATATTAGATATTTTCTTACTTCATGCAATAACAAAAAAGCCCTGAATGCTTTTTTGCCGGTGGCTCCATCACTTCCTAGAAAGTTGCATGCAAACACAAGAGTGAAAGCATTACTTTCTATTACCTCTTACTGAGGTAACAGCAACCTACATTGTTGACTTTTCCAGTCACTTATGGGAATTTATATCAAATTCAAGCTTTAGCAGATGCTAAAAGCCAAATGAAGAAAGAATAATGAAGACAAAACAGTATATAACTAAAATGTTCGCAGCAACACATCTACAGAAGTGACTAACAACTTTGGCACATGGAGATTTATGAGTAGCAAGTTTATTGAATTAGTGTGAATGAACCCATATCACGGTCAATTAGACATTCAATAAATCTTGGTATCATGTTAACTCCGTCACTTTAAGCTTATGATGAAAAAGTACACGTCTCATGGCACTGTCATTAGTAATAGAGCAAACTCTTCTGAAGAATTAGAAGACAGAAAAATATGTACACTGCTGTCAGAACATCTGAATTTAATAACGTATGTTTTGAAAAGAACAAAGAGCCTTTGTGTTTAAAAATATATATATCTACATTGTATATTTGAGTTTATCATCTATTCTCAAATAGGTGTCTGTAAAATTTTGTTTCCATAATAACATTCAGATCACGGTCCAGTGATTAATATAAACCAGTCCAATTTTACAAAACACATTGAATTTTTACTCTGGAGATCAAGATGAAGTGTTACGAATTTTGCAACAAAATTACAACTTTTATGTTTTAGCGTCGTTGGTCTGAAGAATTTTTTTGCCTAAATTCTCAAGTAAAATGTCCTATACTAAATTATGCATGTAAAACAAAATTCACTAGACGTAGGTTAAACACTCATAAAACCATTATCAATCCCCTGTTCGTCTGCGTCTTCTGTGGCGAAATACAGCTGTACTTCCATCTCCTTACATGTGATTAATTCTAAACTAAGGATAAAAACTTTAACCGTAACTTCTACAGCCACCTTGTATAATTCCCAGGAACTGCTTCCCGCGAGTAAAACCCCATCAAGACTATCACACTGCTTATACAGAGACGGCAGATTTCCTGAAACTGACATGAACTAGAGAAAAGCCAAAAGTTTGACAGTACTTTATTTATCCTCCAAGTGCCAAGTCCAGTATGGCTCCTATTTTCATGAAGGTTTTGTAAATTAACGGCAGTCATGGACATCAACAGCATACTCTCACTCATCAATATATACTCTGCTACTACTGATAAGCCAGTAATGCGACCGCACTCTTCTGAAACAGACAAGCTCAACGCTGTTCGATCGTCTCCTGCAAATAATATTCAAACATCTTTAACTTTTTCTGAAAGTCCACTTCTTAAATATATTCTTCTGCTCTATTTTTACTTGTCATAATACTGTGCCATGTTTCTACGTCTGCATTTTTAACTATTTCCGCTCTTCTAATTTCTCATATGCCTTGAAAATTCTATTTACCAGTTTATCTTTAACACGAATATGTCAAATCCGTGAAGATAAAACAGGGAGTCCAACAACCTCTTGAATCATTCAGGACTTGACTTTCATTAAGGACAGTTCATCCACTTTCTCGAAACTCATACGTCTTCCCATTCCTTCATCATTCTGGGTAATCGGTTTAATGTCGCTTGCTACCATTCCTCAGACAAACATTCTCTATCAGGTTTAGATTGCTAATAAAAATGTCCTCATTTGGTAAATCATTCCAGTAATTAATTCATAATGAATGCATGAGTTACGAATGACTACTCAAAAGCATAGCTTTGCTCAGTGACTACGAATCGACCTGCTGAGATTTCCCTGGTTAGATTGCGTCAGGTCTTACATAGTCATGCCGCCTTTTCCTTGACATACAAGCATAATTACTCCTCCTGCTGGATTACACATTTCTGTTCATTCTTTGGATGCTTTTAGTAAGGTTCACATAAACCGCTATCACAAAGGTCAATGCAATGCACTGCTATCCTTCAGTTGCAATATGAATTCAATAACCCACATAATAAGCAGAACTTTTTGTTCAGTCCTTCTCTCAGAAATAAACAAAAAAACTACATTAACATCCAAGATGAAAAACACAAACATAAAAAATTACCAGACAAAGGTCTGGCTACTGGCATCCGCTGATAAAAAGGCTGAAATACCATCAGCACACCAAACATTCCTCAAGGCAATTTACGTCTGCTTTTTATTTGACAAGAAATTCATTACATCTGCAATCTGCACGCCAGTATTTTAGTTGGTTTAAGCTGTATTTAATCTTACTTAAACACCCTGATGCGACAAAATCACTGATAATGAAAACAGCCCGCAGCAGAATTTGAGACTAATCTAAAGAAATAAAAATCTATTATTCATCTCCTAGCATATGCGCACCTCTACTCTAAATAATGTGATAAGCAGCTAGCACAATTTGATTTACATATCAACCCTTCACACCGTTCTCTACAGTGAGCTACTGTGATATCAATGTCCACGTTGTTACAGTGAGCTACCGTGGTACTGTTCCCGACCTCCAATCACTGAACTGCCCCGCTTCCTCCTTCCTCCACCTTTCAGCTGGACATTTCTGGGCCGGCAGCAGCAGCAGGAGCAGCAGCCAGCTGTATGCAGGCTGACAATCACTACCATCTGCAGCAGGACTCTGATTAACCACCTACCAACGGCCGCAACTTGCCCCCCTTCCCCCACGCCACAGCCCCTCCCACCCTTCCTCCGCCCCCCCTCTCTCTCTCTCATTTAAAAAATTGTACATTCCCACACTAACACTCATATTCACTAAACGTTTTTTATATCATTCAACCCTCAACTTCCGTGGCTAGCTCTCTCTCTCTCTCTCTCTCTCTCTCTCTCTCGCGCCATTCTTCAGCCCAGACGAGGGAGAGAAAGATGCGTCAAATTGAAATCAAAATTTAAATATGACAGGATTTATTGCCTGCATAATTAGACCACGTCAGCGATAAGCATGGAAGAGGTCCAAGACTGACATTTAGTAGAGAGAAAAGGAGAGAGAGATGGACAAAAAAATATTGATGGCGTGCGAGGAAAGACCCGCATGTCGGGGCTCTCGCTCCCACGACTCTCAACCTCCACCAACACCACCCTCCATCCCTCCCTCATTCCCTCCCCCTGTCGACACCATTCCCCAACACCAACCTTCTCTCAATGCCTCATCTTTCCTCTCCTCTGTCTATCTTCCTCTTTCGTTCTCTCAATATTATTCCCTTGGCCTTTATCAGTTTAACCCTTTTCCAACGCCACCGTTCTCACTATACGCAAAAAGCCCGGTGTATTACAATACGCAAGAGATGCCACAATGGCACTTGCTTGAGGGGCACCCTGCCAGCCAACCAGCCTATACCCACCGGGCAGCAGTGGCGGATCCAGATGTCTGACTTAATGGCGTATTTTTTTCGATTCTATTTTTCTCTTTCCTTTTTGAGTTATATGTGATTTGACGCGTGTGAAATTTGGGCTAGTTAGGATAAGTGACCTCGCAATTTGATACGAATTTTCTCGTCTAAACTCGTTTCTTTTTCCCGGCGTCTTTTTGCTCGGATGTCTGTCAGACTCTCTCTCTCTCTCTCTCTCTCTCTCTCTCTCTCTCTCTCTCTCTCTCTATTTATACTCGTGAATATTTTGCACATAACTTTTCAACATAGTTCTCTGGCTTCAAACATTCATTCTTATCAGCACAAAACTAACGCAGAATCAAATGGGTTGACTTATGGATGAAGAGACACTTTAATGGAGGTTAATGGTTGTGACTAGACCCCTCTTCATCTCCAGTCATGGGGGCATATAATTTAGTTCAATCATAACTGTAAAACACGCCAGTGTTTGGTCAAATCTTTCCGTCACATAGCGACAGTCTGTTGTTTGAAATCGGAGGACAGACTGTCATATCAGACACGCAAATTTATGGTGTCCTGCTTAACCAGGATTGTTTCAAGTCAATATCCGATATACAGAGTATTCAACACAATATTCAACACACTGAGATATTGATTAACAAGGTAAAATTAGTCGAAAGTAGTACTTATTTATTTCCTTCACAGTAATCGTCATAGCATTCATAATATTCAACAAACTGAGATATGAAATATAAAGGTAAAATCAGTCTAAAATAGTACATATTTACTTCACAGTGATTTTTTTTAATAACGGTGCCCCGCCCAAGGTCCAGATAAAAGATCCAATTTGCTTATGGGTGACCGACAGTGATCGACGGAAACCGCCATTATGGGGAAGGGGGAAGAAGGCCTGTGATGACGTCACCCTCTGCATTTTCTTCTTACAAAGGGAAGGGCGGCTGACACCTTCTTAGGCAACACCTAAAGAATTGGCTTCGGGCTTTTGCACATAAACACACACACACACACACACACACACACACACACACACACACACACACACACACATATATATATATATATATATATATATATATATATATATATATAGATATATATATATATATATATATAGAGAGAGAGAGAGAGAGATCTAGCTAAATCCTCTGAATGGCTTCAGAGGTTGCGATTACCTCGGTGAGGCTATTCCAACATACTGACGGAATAATGAACACACGACTATTACCTCTCTCTCTCTCTCTCCCCCCCTCCTACCACTAAAACTCCCCACAACACCCCATGACAAAGCTACAAGATTCATTAAGGATAACTACCAGGAACAAGTATTCGCCTTCCCTTTGAATTTGAAAGCATTGAAAGTCTGCAGTCAAACAAGGAAATGAGAGCAAGCATCCCTGTTTGAAAAGAGGCTTGTGAAAAAGAAAATGATATGTTCCCTGAGAGCCCCTTGGCTGAAGGAGCAATAGAGCCCGAAGTCTCCACAGACGGTTATCCACACATTTTGTCTAAACGTGTCGACACACAAAGGGAGGGGTTATCTTATATACAGAAACAACTCTAGTTATGAAATATTGCTAAGCGCAACTGATAACATATGTTCTTTCTTAGCAATTCTATAAATGAGTTAAAAATTTTTATGCTTCCAACATGTCACCCATCACCTCTATAGCCTAGAGATAATCTCTCCTATGATCTGCCGTCGACGCAGGCCTTTGAGAACATCATCATTAATTCATTCACTGGGCTCACCCATTCCAGATGTATTGGTATTGGGTTTTAATTTTCCTGATGGAATGTGGAGAAAAAGAGTAGGTGTTCCATTGCAAGGTGATGTGCCAGAAACTAGAATGTTGAGCAGCTTAATCATTATATGTGGCACCCATAATCTCCTACAAGACATCGTAAGCAACATCAAGGCAACCCACAGCTTTCTCATTAACTAATCATGTGGCACCGTACATCATGTTCAAGTGAACGTCATGCACCACAGTTTCCACAACACGTCCTCTCTGTTCTTATCACTATTCAAGATCTAAAAGGCAAACTGGGTGGAAATCAAGGTCTTATCATTGACTAATTGAGATGAATTATTAAGAAACAAACTGAATACTAAAATATTTCAGATTACTACATCAAAGGTGTACAAAGTGTCAGGCAAATTCTGTCCTAGATGTAAGACTACACCAGGCAAGGCATCCGGGGGAGTCACATTTCAACAGAGAAAAGGAAACTGAAAATTCTAAGGTCGGCAACGTCAAACTGCTACCTGCCTAAACTTCTTCAACCAAAGAATGATGACATAAACCTCCAGTAATTCCTCTTCTCACCATTATATCCAAAAGCGGTTCGTTCCCCTTCCCAAGTACAACTCGCTTCATGCTTTGTCCTCCTATTTGTGCAAATTCCTCTTTCATTTTGCAAATCACATACATTTCCTTACTTCTACATCACATCCATGCACATTCAAAATTCCAAGACTTGAATATTCTAGTTTTCCACTGGATTTTCGCAATATAGTCCAGGGTATCATCAGTCTAGAGACAAAAAATAGAGATGTGTCAGAGAGACACACAAGTTTTAGGAAATATTGTCAGCTATAGTGACCATAGCGCCGCTTCCGAATGGTATATTACTGGAGACTTAAATGTATATTGTAAGGGCAGGATTAGAAGATACGATGGGAGGGGGAGGGTTTAACATTGGGAAGAGAAACCCCTGAGGAGCAATGGTACTGGGAATCTGCATAACCAAGAACTATAGTTTTTGAACATTGCATTCAAGAAGTCCTAGAGGTATATGCCACATAAGGGAGGAGACTTCGAGGCACCAAAAACCAATCTCCAGATTAAATTAAAGCATACCAAAGAAAATAGTGCCTCGATGGCACAGTCGGTTACAGCAGCAGCTTCGGACTTCGTAGCGGTCTGTGGTGCGGGTTCAAATCCGCAGCCGACTGATCAGAGAGGCGGACACTTTGCTATCCGTGTAGACACCCCGGGATTATGTATGTAATCAACGGATAGGTTTGCTTAAAAAGCAAATGGGTGTTACAGACTAAAGACACACACAAAAACAAAGCCACTCCAACATCTAAAAACATAACAAACATCTCACACGTCTCGAACTCTCGACCTACCCGCGCAACAACTTCTCGCTGCTGGGAGAAAGGGCGTTGGGTCTGGTATGAAACACGTACCATACGCTACCGGGGTCTAAGCGATGTCAGGCAGGGCAGCCGATCGAGACTACGGTCTACCCCAAAGCCAAATCAAAAGTCCTTCAAAAGAAGGCATCGTGCTTACCCCATACAAAAATGGGAAAAAAGCACGTTAAAAGAAAAAAGAAAAAAAGAATACCATAGAAAATAGTGCATTCCTGTAACATCTGGGGTAAGCATAACACAACACAGGTTGGTATGCACTGAGCGATAGTGAGGGAGAGAAGGGCGTCAAAGACAGTGAAAAAATATAAAAAATAGAAACCAGATACATGAGGAAGTAAGGAAGAAATGTGGAAAAGATTCAGCAAAATTAAAATAAAAAATAGCCGGTGGGAACCTCTAAAGGGATTAATACAAAATGCAACAAAAGTAGTAACATCGGGGAAAAGACAAACATCAAAAGTAGAAGATTTCCGCAGGTAACTGAAGAAAAGGAGAGATTCCTCCAGCTCTGGCAGAGAACAGACAGCATAGGGTGTAAATGGCGTCCAGGGAAAGTGCAAACTGAAGGAAAATGTAGAAAGAGTGGAATCAGTTCTTATTACACCAGAAACAACAAACAATAATAAAATAGATAGTGAATAGCAAAACGGATAAGAACAACAAAATGGATAGGAATAGCATCATGCTAGAAATAACAAATGGATAGTAAAAGCTCAATAAAAAAAGGTGCAAAATGAATCAAGGAAGTGGAAGTACAAAGATGGTTTACAGCTTCGTAATGGTGAGAGCTACCGGAGAACTGAAAACTGGGTCCCTTGGCAGATTCAGTTTGAAGGTTACCTAATATTGATTGCAGAGGGAAAGGAAATGATATAAGAATGGAAGAGTGGAATGGATAACAGAAGACTGGAAATCAGTGTAAGAAGAATCAGCACTGTGGTTGGTGAAAAGGAAGGGGCGGAAAAGGTGTAGTCAGAAAGTGGCCAAATATATACGAAGGGCATAATACTGCAGGAGTGAATTTCATGTAAAGATGGTGTCACAGGAAATGCTCATGATATACGGCTTGTAGGCTAAAAGAGGAGCTGATAATGTAACGTGTAAAAAATGTGCCGAAGTTTCTTCGGCGCAGTCGAATTTTCTGTACAGCGCATAATGCTGTACGAAACTCTCGATGTGCTGCAGTATGAAATTCTCAGCTACGACCGGGTAGAACTCAGTTGCTCCCCAGATGCGGTCAAGTGAAGGTACGTCGGCGACGCCTCCGGAATTTGGACTTGGTGGTGCCAGACGCACGATCGTGGGTAACTTTAACCTTAAATAAGACAAAAACTACTGAGGCTAGGTGGCTGCAATTTGGTATGTTTGATGACTGGAGGGTGGATGATGAACATACCAATTTGCAGCCCTCTAGCCTCCGTAGTTTTTAAGATCTGAGGCCGGACAGAAAAAGTGCGGACGGACAGAAAAGCATCTCAATAGTTTTCTTTTACAGAAAACTAAAAATGAAAAATATGTTCGAGTAGATGACGTAGAAAGTTTCTTGCACTTGAGTAATTTACTGGATTGTAAGTGTAAGAACAGAATCAAATGTACGGCAGGAAGAGGGGAACAGTGGCTTAGATAATGTGGAAATAGATTCCTAGACTATTGGTCATGAGGAGTATTTCATTCGTGAATAAGACAAAAATTTGTGACAGACCTGTTGCTCAAGTATGCAGCAGGGACATGACTACTTACAAAAGAAACAGTTATTACTACAAAGTCCAGAGGCCAGAAGATAGTTTAAGAACTCAAAGACTGAACTGGTTTCAGTGTGTGATGAGAAGGGTGGAAGACCCACGAGTTAGTACATTGATAATTCAAGGAAGTGGCAGACCGCTAACTTATGCAAAAAAAAAAAAAAAAAAAAAAAAAATACAACAACAGGAAAAACATGGAAATGAAGACTTTCACCAGAGAGGGCATAAAATAAATGATGCCAGTGAGAACACAATTTTCTCTGGCGAGCTATGATGTAGAATCATTATCAAAGTTAAAATATTTATTTGCAACTTGGAGACAGTGGAGAGCTGGATATGCCATTCTTTACTAAAAGCTTAAAAGAAATTATTAAAAATATGTAAAATAATTTATATGTGAATACATCACGAAATACAACTAAGGTTTTAAGCAATCTGTAAGTGTAATCTTTCTTTTTCACTCAGATTATCATGCGAAATTATTCCACACAACGAAATATATTTTACTATGTCGGCAACAGATTTGTTTTTTTCGCCAGGGAACGAAAATGCAAATATAATTATATACCGTCTTTGGTAAATTACATGAATTACATCATCGATAAGATTCACTACTGTATGGAAAATGATTGTAGCCCATGTTTCTGGATTGCGTGTTGCATAGAACTAATAATGGTTTTAAATTTAGTGTATACATAAAATCTAACAATATTTCTGTCCATGTACATTTCTATTCTGGTCGCAATAATAAAAAGAACCGTTCATTTTACATCGATGTTTTTAAGAGCAATATACAGTATATACAAATTATGAATATAAATTGATGATTATGAAATAGATGTAATTAGGAGAAGGGACAAGGAATGAAAATATACTAAAATTGAAACAGAAACTGCAATAAGAGCAGCATAACAGATTTTTTTTATAATAAAAGCAGAAGAATAGCACAAAAACTGCTTGTTCTCCCATAAGGCAATAATTTTAAAGATAATCTCAACTTAAGCGGAAACTTTAGAGTTGATGTGACATTTAGGAACAATAATATTAATAAAAGAAAAAATGACTATATAAAGAACTTTCCTGACAATACTAAAGAAACTAAACAGCACAAAAATGTATATGATGCACACAGTACAACACTGCAGTCAAACAAGTGCTAAAAGCCTGATTCATTCTAATATGATGGTTTGGGAGAGATGTTACTGAGTTCAGTTTTATAAAACAAATTCTTTTTTAGAATATGAATGTTAGTCTAGGAATGTATAAACTGATCATCCATATTCATTTGAAAGTAATTATATAACAGAAACAAAGAAATTTCAATAAGCCACTATATTTCTGCCAATACACACTGAGACGTGGGCCAATGTGCACTGGCCGAAAATATAGAGGCCTGTTCAAATTTCCTTGTTTCTTTTTAAGAATAATATATAGAATACATAGATTTTAAAGACTGTTGTCTGTCTGGTCTTCACAGCACAGTTGCGAGCCCACTTGCATGCCAAAAACAAAATTTGTTAATTGAGGTACAAATCCTTTTTCACAAATGAAGTTAAGGCTCTTACTCCTCTCAGGCACGACAGTTTTTCAACTGTCTGTATGTTAGTTTGTACGTGATATTGTGTTGTTAAGCTTTATATATATACATATATATAATATATATTATATATATAAATATATATATATATATATATATATATATATATATATATATATGTTATATATATAATATATATATAATATATATTATATATAAATATATATATATATATATATATATACATATATATATATATATATTTTATATAAATATGTTATATATATAATATATATATATAATATATATTATATATAAATATATATATATATATATATATATATATATATATATATATATATATATATATATATATATATATATATATATATATATATATATATATATATATATATATATATATATATATATATATAGAGAGAGAGAGAGAGAGAGAGAGAGAGAGAGAGAGAGAGAGAGAGAGCGTATGTTTTGTTGTAAGATCTGATCTGAAGCAAATACTCATTAAGATCTTGGTTCAGGAGAGAGAGAGAGAGAGAGAGATCATATGTATCAATATATGAACTGAAGCAAATTCTCTTCAAGATTTTGCTCTGTTAAGAGAGAGAGAGAGAGAGAGAGAGAGAGAGAGAGAGAGAGAGAGAGAATGAATTGCTGGTAGGGCTCTATAACAGTCTAATTAATGAAGGTGGGTGACTTTTCACGCCTGCGCAGTCGTGTGGGTACGTTTTCGTCACGCGCACCAGCGGGCAAGAAGGGCCATCCTTTACTCGGGTATCAGATGCCTCTCTATTACTCTCAATTCCTGCTCGTCAAAAATTTCCACTGGGAGAGATCGCTTTCTTTCTTTTTGCTCACGGAAAATACGCACTTTTTTTTAACGGATATAATAATAATAATAATAATAATAATAATAATAATAATAATAATAATAATAATAATAATAATAATAATAATAATAATAATAATAATAATTCTCTACTTCAGCTAAGAGATGGAAAAGATTGATACAAAACAACACACAAAATTTAGATACACGAGATCAAAGGTTTTAATATTGAACGGCTGCAACCAAACAGTACCTTATAATAATAATAATAATAATAATAATAATAATAATAATAATAATAATAATAATAATAATAATAATAATAACCGTAAATTAAAAGTAAAAGTATTTGATTAAGTAATTAAAATTTTGTTTTAAGAGCAAATAAAAAGAGTACATAAGCGGCTTACAACAACTCTTAGAAAAAGACAAAACTCTTATTCATTTAAAAGCTTGGCAAGAAGCCAACGATGGAGTGTCGCAGCTTATGTGTGTGAGAAAAGTAATGATCATATACAACGATACATGAAATACAAAGCGTTTAAGCAGCCCATTCCTCAACGTATCGGGTGAGAAAGAAAATGACTTAAACAAAATTTTCATTGATATCATAGAGAAATATGAAAAAATATCTTCATCCCGTGAAAATAATCAAACGAAAATGCCACAATGTCAAGTGAAAATTCTATGATATTGCAATAAAGGAGTTCTAATACTTCACATAAACGGGGTTGGGGGGCGGGGGGGCGGCAAAAATATAGGGGGCTAGGCTTACAAAATCAACCTGAAAAATGAGTGGAACCAACGAAGTTAAGGTGGTGGGAGAGTCAGGTGGTCAATGTAACATCCTTGTGCTCAAGCAATGCAGGAATCCTGAAACCGGCACACGCCGCCACTACTTGCAGAATCTGGAAGATAGAGTGAAAAGTTTTGCAAGTGATATAACCAGGTGGGTAAGAATCAATCTGTTAGAAAAGATGCAAGCTATATATTACTTTTGCGACTTACAGAGAGGAGCAATTTCACGATTATTGCATGGTGATGATCCAGGATTAATAGAGTACTCTGTTAATCCTTGTGATGATCATTCCTTGCAATACCGAGCAGGAATGGAGAGTGGTCTGGTGCAAACATACACACCTGAGTGAGGAGTGTATCACTTGAAACTGGTTCGTATGTGATACATTAGGAGCTGCTAGTCATAAAAAGGTTTGCATCAAGATGAGGCTGCAATGTCTCGAACGCTCACAATGACTTATACGTAATAGTGAACAGACATTTTTAAATGAAGCACATTGCGGGCAAGCACAGAACACTATTCAAAAACCTGTAAAACGGTATACTTGAGTCTGTGCAAAGGATGCTTTCATACAAGATATTTTAATTAAGAATAGGTAATTTGGCAGCACAAGTGCATATACATCTGAAAACATCCTTGATAAAAGCTGGCCATGTTCACAAGTGATGCCAAGTAATAGTTATAAATGCAAAAGTGGCACGGCTAATGGAATTGATGGTCATTAATGAATGTAAACAATAACAGTTTTATAAATAAATATTCACATAGTGGAGTGGATTAGTATAAAAGCTGATTTATGGACAACATGGGAGTCATTTTTTAAAGTTCTGTACTATAGCATTAACAAAACGGTGAAATTTCTTTGAGAGCAAACTCGCTACTATTAAAATAGACTTGACTCAGCTGGAGAATCGTAAAATAAATACTCAGAATACGTAGTGTCAGGACTTAAGACTGGACTTGAGTGGATGAGAAGGTGAGATTCAGAGATAAAAAGAAAAAAAAAGTAAAAACAGTGCTCTTGTGAGGGCAGAAGCAATGTTGAAGAACGTACAAACTCAAAGGTCGTCCAGGTTAGTAAACGAACTAATAGGAAAATAATAAAAAAAAAATTAGTCCAAACATTTTCTACAATATAAGTCCAATCTTACAAGTCTGTATAGGCATTTTCAATTATGCTCATGAATGCCAAAACATTGTACATTACTATCAGCCACTTACAACTCACGGAAAAATAAAACCAAGTAATAAAAACAAGAAAAAGCTTAGCTTTTTTAACAGTCTTAAAATGGCTGCTAAAATTGAAAATACCCCCTCCAAGAACCTTCCCAAAGGACGATAATACTTATTTGGTGTCTCAGAATTGACACGCCTTCCCTTGTCTCCAAGACTTTGATATTCAACAAGCAAATGTCTCGTCGTCAACAGGACACAACTTACCAGTACGATCATTCTAAAGCTACAGAATGGAATCTAATTTTCTCTTGGCACATGAATCAAGAGCAAGTCCACTTGGGCATTCTCAACGTATTTTCTGGGTAGAGACACCAAGTTAGTCGTATTCTTCCGCCAGGAAGCGACCCCTAATCAACGTAAGAATAATTCTGTAGGATTTAGAATTGTGTAGTTTTTTGGTCCCTGAATCTACTGAAATGTCACAGACTATTAATCTCTACCTCACGGAGAATTAAACTTGGATAACAACAGGAACACTCTCTCTCCGTTGCCATTTCAGTTGTGGAATATGACAGTAGCCTGCAGTTGAACATACCTAATTTTATATATTTAGCAATTTTGGGAAGGAAGGGGCCCGTTTGGGGCTATACTCTTTAAAACAATCGTTATTAAGGCGGGATATTTTACAACCACAAAATATGTGTATATCCAGTAACATATATGCAGACATTTTAACTATTGCTGTTCCATTATATATACTTAAACAAACACGCATACATACAGACCCACGAAAATGAGAGAGAGAGAGAGAGAGAGAGAGAGAGAGAGAGAGAGAGATGACATCCTATACTGTTGTGAGATTAAGAGGACAAAGCTCCTTTCATGACCAGTCCGCAATAAAGTATACCGACCGACTGTAGATTTACAACTGCGAGGCATTCAGTCCCCTTCAGCTTCAAGAACGGTATTTGGTTTGCGAAACACGTGACTTTTTATCTATCGTCAATACTCTAAGCAAATCGGAATAACTTTGCCAAGTCTGTAACGATCGTTAAAGAAAACAGACTCCTCAATTCGCCGTAACATCCACAAGCAAAGCACATCAATGGAGTAGATGAGGAGGGGGGGGGGGGATGGTAGGTGGATACAGAGAGAGAGAGAGAGAGAGATGTGGGGGGAGAAGGGGAGGGGGGAGGAGAATGAGCTAATTTGCTGTAAGTGTTTCGTACCATAATACGGCAGGAGCTGAATGGCGGGATGCGTTTGGTATCATGGCGCTCTTTATGCAAAAATCACAAACAGAAGGACAAAAAGATCTAGCCACTTTTCGACTCATCTAGCCACTGGTCCAAGTGAAGCTACAACGAAGTATTTATATGGTTAATTAGAGATGTAATTACCCAAGCAGAATAAACAACGGTTGCAGAGGGCTCGCTCGGGAAATTACAAGCCTGTCGCAGTGCACAATGGTGCAATTATCTTTGCAAAATTTGCCTAATGGCAATTTCATATGGGTATTAGGACATCGTCATAAAGCTCTTGATTAAAACGAACTGTCTCCTCAGACAGCGCGTTGTAAATAACGATTCATCTTTGTTAGTTTGGAATTAAGTGCGGTTTTCGCTCTGATGAAATCAGGAGGTACGTTATTAAACACTTTCTAAGTCACGAATGTAACCATAAGTTCTCAACGGAATGAGAGAAACCTCTCTACCTCTCTCTCTCTCTCTCTCTCTCTCTCTTACTGGTTATGTAACATAAGGAGCGCAGTAACCTGATCTTTTGTAAATAGAAAAAAGAAGACAAATTACATGATATCTGTTTACATGTGCATACATATATGTGTATATATATATAAATATATATTTATATATATATATATATATATATATATATATATATATATATATATATATATATCTGTGTGTGTGTCTTATGTGTGTGTGTATGTGTCTGTTATGTGGGTGTCTCTATGTACATGAATGTACGTATGTATGTGTGCGTATTCACCATCGAATCCCTTAACTTGGAAGGGCGGAGGATCCAGAGATGAGACACGGAAATGGTTACAGCCATGTTCATACTTTAATAACCAAATCGTGGATGAACCCCTTGTGTGGAAAACGTCCAAAACGGTTAGTCCAGGGCTGAAAACCACTTGGTAAGATAACATGTCGGACAAATGGCAAATAAGCCTGTTTTCATTGGGGCCAATTGCAAGTCATGCGACCTGGAAATATATACCTTCGGCAGTGCCAATGCTTTAGGGAAATAAATGCACTATTCCCTAAATGGTGAATGCCTCTCCTCTCCTGAGGATGACAGCAGCCGCACTTTCAGTCATGAGATGCTGCCAAATGAAAATTCTAGCAGTCTCGCCATTTTTTGTGGTGCAAAATTACCGCGTACTGCTGTTGCAAAAGTTAAGAGTAAAATTCCAAAAAGTAACCTACGTATATACATACATACATACATAACTACACGCACTCACACAAATGTATGTATATACATATATTATATATATATGTGAATATATATATATATATATATATATATATATATATATATATATATATATATATATATATATATATATATATATATATTGTGTGTGTGTGATTGCGTGTAGTTATGCATGTATACATAACCACATGCATATGTATATATATATATATATATATATATATATATATATATATATATATATATATATATATATATATATATATATATATTGGATATCACCATGCAAATTCCCAATTTGGAAGGGCTCCAGAAATTGTTTGCCCATCTCCACCCAGGGTGCAACCATCATAGTTGACTAACTGCTAAGTACAAACTCCCAGTTTATGTTATCAGAGGTGCAATGAAACTTAACATGACGAGCATGCTGACTGGACCATAACTAGCCCATCAGGGTTGAGGTGCAAGTGCTAAGGAAAAATGAACAGTCATAAAGATCCCGTGGTAAGATAAACATATAACTGTCAGACAATGGTAATGCTTGATAACCTGCTTGTGTTATTAATATTCTTCATTAGTACATATATTATATATATAAACCCAGCTGATATTAATGAAGTTATCACAGTCCTTTTTCCCTAATGCACGATTCTATTAAACTTTCGGGCATAATTTCCTTAGAGGCTATCCACTTGTTATCAGTTGTACGTAATGTGCGCGATACATAAAGGTTAAGTTTAAACATATGATAATTTGCTAAAATTACATTGAAAAATAAGGCGAGATGCATAAAGAAAAGTATCAGATTAGGCGTCTTAACCCTAATGATAATTCACATGAAAATTAAATGTTATTGACAGCCATTACTGAAGGAATATTGCTTTAACAATTACTATAAGCTTGAAATTCTGTAACTTATACTGTGCAAACGTGTCCAAATTTGTAACTTACTGAATAAGCAGAAGAATGAGAGTGACTTCAGCAATGGCGTTGCCACAGCAACACTCAGTATAGCGAAGATGTTACGTAAGTTCAGAGCCCTCTGGTAATGTGCAGTCTTGTGATTTGTGGTTTGGAGGGAACATTAAACACTACACACGAGGAGAAGGCTGTTCTCTGCGGAGGTTTATGGCGTACAGCTAATAGGATTAATTTCAGTTTACACTGCGTGGAAAATCAGAAGTATGTCATGTTGTAAGGGAAATTGGCCGAGGGATTATATTTCTATTCGGTTGGTTCGGTCTTATAAAAATTTCAACGGAAAAGATATAAGGTTTACAGGAAAACGAACCAATTGTATAAGACAAAGAGCGTCAGTTGACAACACACGTGAGGAAGATGACTGAAAAGTGTACAAACGGCATAAATAAAGAGTGGATGCATCAAAACGTGACGGAATAAAACTTAACAATGAAACAGTAGTTTTCTGACAGAATCTCATATTTCTAGTCAGCGTAACTCTGACTGGATTGAAACCTACACAGACTTATGAACACTGTTTATACCTTTCTGAGGCATATGCATTGCGATTTCGAAAAACTGTGGTGACGCATGGTAGCAGAAAGATCAGATTACAAAAAAAAAGGCATTACTTAGGATAGTAAGACAAAAATGATAGTAAATAGGAATTAGTAGGAAAAGAGAAATGGATCAACCACTCTTTCTGTTGAAAAACAGCTGATGAAAGATGAAACTGATGAATAGTGAAGGACCATAGAAGAAAAGCAAATAAAAAGAAGGACTCATGAGGTAACTCCATACACGAGAAACAGATAAATTAACAATAAAAACAATGATGCCTGTATGTGTCTACGCATGCGTGCACACATGCAACATAATGAAACATAAGAGAAAGGCACCTATTTATCTGCATAGGATCAGGGTACAGGACGCTAGACCTTCTTATCATTTAATGTGCCGTATCATTTAAAACGATGTGTTATTTAATCATCTTCCGCTTGATGAATGGATGGAAGTTACATAAAAACTCGTAGTTTCTAACATACATAGTATGACAGAAAGTCTGTTTACAAAGACTCCATTAACATAAGCGTAACATAGGCAAAGTCTTAGTCTGACGCTCAGACAGAATCATACGTCAAATTTTCCACTTAAGAAGAATAATTTGTAAAGCCGATTATTAGCATAACTTTTTTATGGAGGAAAGCAAGACTACCTTCCATTGAAACAGCAGATCGAGATAGTCGTTCAAAACGAAGGTCTTATCATCATCACTTGATAGGATGAATAATTCGCAGCCTGGAATGTCGAGGGAACGAGCTTCAATCACTTACAGAAATAACCGCAAAAACAGAAGCAAGGAACTTCTTTCATTAACTCGTCAAAACAAAATTAAACCTGACTAAACACGGTTGGAGCCACACAGGCAGAACTGCAGATAATAAAATCTCAGTTTAAACCGAGGCACGTGTTTATGTAGGCAGTGATTGCACAAACACATTCCGCTAATCAGCTCGATGACTGAGAGCGTTGACGCATGCGCAAATACACACACACATACCAACACACACACAGTTACATAGTATAGTTCACTTCCACGCAAGCACTTTCTCTTTCCCCGCCCCCATACACAAACATCCTTGGTCTTTCGTATATCACAGCCAACTCTCTCTCTCTCTCTCTCTCTCGCTCTCTCTACGCTGAGAGAGAGAGAGAGAGAGAAACAACCATTTACAACACTTATGAAGTCATTACAAATGAATAATCCCAAGGCCTCGTAACTCGACGGGCATGCTTATCCGGTGGCGCCAAGCGGGAATGATTCCTTTCATTTATTGAATAAACGGGATAGAAGGGGAAAGCACTGGGTACAGAGGGGTATCTGAAGCCCTTTTCCGAAGCTTCAGTCCCTTGTGTTTGTGCATGAATGAAGGCACTCCTCTCTCTCTCTCTCTCTCTCTTCCTTTCAAGGCCTTCTGAGTGTGAGGATAATTTGGTAGCCAGTTCTATTTCATTAAGACATAAGGATAAGAGAGTAACTGGGTACAAAGCACTAATTCCTTGTATGGCAAATTACTGAAGTACTGTAATCATCTACACTAACAAGCTTCAGGTATAATCCAAGGACTAAGAGGAGACAAATAAAACAATGCCAAACTGTACTGACGCGAGCTAGAACACTACAAACCAAAATCGAGAGAGAGAGAGAGAGAGAGAGAGAGAGAGAGAGAGAGAGAGAGAGAGAGAGAGAGAGAGAGAGGTTTATGAAAAAATGAAGGTCATATATCACAATGAAGAAAGAAGGAGCGGGAGAGAATTGCTACTTGAGATTATTAGGAGAGAGAGAGAGAGAGAGAGAGAGAGAGAGAGAGAGAGAGAGAGAGAGAGAGAGAGAGAGAAATTAAATGTTTATGAAAAAATGAAGGTCAAAAATCACAAAGAAGAAAGAAAGAGCGGGAGAAAATTGCTTTTTGAGATTATTAGGAGAGAGAGAGAGAGAGAGAGAGAGAGAGAGAGAGAGAGAGAGAGAGAGAGAGAGAGAGAGATTAAATGTTCATATAATTATGAAAGTCATAGAATTCAATGAAGAAAGAAAGAGTGGGAGAGAATTGCAATTTAATATTATCAGGGGAGAGAGAGAGAGAGAGAGAGAGAGAGAGAGAGAGAGAGAGAGAGAGAGAGAATTAAACTTTTATGGAAAACATGGTCATATATAACAAAGAAGAAAGAGCGGGAGAGATTGCTATTTGAGAGAGAGAGAGAGAGAGAGAGAGAGAGAGAGAGAGAGAGAGAGAGAGAGAGAGAGAGAGATAACGTTTTCACTCCTTGAAATGTCTTTATGTGCTTATCGCGCAGAGAGGGCGGTTCGACAGAGGAGCAGCTATTCATCATGGCCCTTGCCTATAACACCTCGTTATCAGATGCTCTTTGTCTTTTTTGTTTGCTTATCTCGTCGTCCCACCTGCGGCCTGTCCCGCAGGAACGGAGGAACGGGAATGAGTGGTTAACACAGGTGATGAACAGGTGCTCCACACCTGTCGGGGTTTCCAACCGACTCAGAGGCCGTTATAAAGATCAAAAATAGTATTCTCGAGTCTGTTATGCCATGTGGTTTCAAATGACGAAGGGCCGTGTCCGTCTTTTGCACAATATGAGGTCTGTGAGATCGCTTGCGCGAGATGAAATCATTCGCCTGCAGAAATCACGTACTATTCTGAGATTTATATATATATATATATATATATATATATATATATATATATATATATATATATATATATATATATATATATATATATATATATATATATATTATTTATGACAGACATATACATATATATTATATATATATAAAGACACACGTATATATATATGCTGTATTTATATATTGTGTGTGTGCGTGTGTTTGCATGTTTGTGCATGCATGTATGTGAGTGCGCGCGCCTGTGTATGTGTGTAACATTTAGAGACGTTTTCATTTCTTCTTCACATATGGCCTATAATTTTCTAATTAGTTCCTGAACATCACTTTCAAAATACTTTAAAACTAAACCCTTACATAATCTTTGTAACTCGAAAACACTGGTCATACCGGTACAATTTAACACCATGTATACACTTAAAACATCTTCAAATATGCTTTCACACATTTTCAATTACTGGATATATAGCTTACACAATCACTAAAAGAAAACTCTCCCATCACATTTTATGTCATTTGTATTTCATGTGCACTGTTTCATCAACAGTTGGATATAAAGATAATAAATAACTTTTTACATATAACTAATGACAACGCTATCTTACAGAAAATGAAATACAGGAATAAGAACTACTTGCAATGAGTAAATACAGAATTGAGTCCGTTTCAGGAATTTATCAAATTCTTCACTCTCTGAAAAATCACTCTCATGAAAACACTTGACTTCAAATTTTAAAAAACTTATCTATAAAATTCCTGAATAACAACGAGATGAATAATTGTTTTTCATACTAACATTGCAAAACATGCAATGAAATACCTGAGAGATGTTCTAAAGCATAAGTCACTAGAATGTTCAAATGTTACGTAACTTGCTTATAACACGTTAACCGAAGACACTAGGTGGTTGTAGCGTAACCTTGCAATCCATGTGCAGGTTTTAGATGTTATCAACACTAATTACGTTGAAAGGCGTTTACTCTTAACCAATTACTTCTTCACTCATTATGTTTTCTCCTTCTTCTTTGACTCTAACCAACACCACTTTCGTTTCTTCTCCATTTTTACTCTACACACTTAAGTATCTTTTTTTTGTTTCTTTTTTTTCCTTAAGAGTTACAGGTTCCAGCGCCTCTGGGCTTCTGGTCGAATTCTCATAAATCATCTCATCTAATTGTTGACGCCCAAGTAATGGCGACCAGACCACCCACATCCATTCTTCGGTAACCTTCGAGGGCTGGGTAAATGGTTTTCCTGCACTTTATTAATACAGAATAAACTATCAAAGAGTACAGCATTATGAAACCATCAATAACAATTTTAAGTTTATCGTGCCCACGTATTTTTCAAAGTTTCACCTCTTTAATCGAACGCTTTTGAAGCGTTTAACAAGTATATATCTCCTTCACTGGAATCAATCTCAGGTACCTATAAGAACAGAAACACTAATGTTGCAAATAACGCTTTTTCTTTTATACTTCATTGCTTATTTTATTTTCAGTCAACATCTGTTTATTTATGTTTCTATTAAAGTTTTAAAGGTAACAATGCTACCTAACAGTATTCCCTATAAATAAATATCTAAAAAAAAAAAATGCATCTTATATGCCTGCCAAAAAGTGATGCATTTCTTTTAAAACTTTCTCAGTAAAAAAAATGATTCTCATGAAGGTTCATCATGAAAAACAAGATATTTAAGATGACTCAGAATGCAGATTAACTCACTACGCAGAGTTCCGTAAGAAAAACCTCCCAAGTTCAGCTACGGTCGGGGTTTCCATAGACGATGTCTAATTAATGCAGAGTAAAATTGAGTACGAAGGAAGGATGGAAGTTTCAAAGAAATATTTCTTGATCGTTATACTATGTTTTAATTATCAGAGCTTCTTTGTTTCAATGTTTTCGGTTTCGTCTTACGCATTAACGTGTTTTCTTCATCTAGCCAACCACTCTCCGCTCCCTCTTTTCATTGCCTCCAGCGCTGAATGGCCAAAAGTTGCCCAGTCCTTGACTTGACAACCTGAATTTCATAAAATCAAATCAGATCAATTTCGGCCAAGATGGAAATCATCGCCTAATATCAGCAAAAGAATTTTTATAAATAATTAATTAGAAATTCTTTGAATAAATGAATGATAAAAATAATCAAATTTACAATATTTACTTACACATACAGTTAAAACTAATGCAATTCAAACAAACCTTTCTCAGTTTCAAAGCATAAACGTACAGATTTCAATAAAGCATTCTTAAGAAACACAAAATACCTTTGCTAAATTTTATCAGTAAACATATTTGCATAAACATCATATTCATATTACATCACTATCTGGCAATGAACATTACATGATCAACAAACACTGGGCTTACACGTATAAAAACAATATATTTTATTATTCGAAAAAAGAGATGACACACACACATATACTGTATAATATATATATATATATATATATATATATATATATATATATATATATATATATATATATATATATATATATATATATATATATATATGTATGTATGTATGTATGTATGTATGAATGTCGTACTAGTTTGTTAAGTATTTAGTCATTACTCAACCACACCCAAAACGGATACTGTAATAACATTAGCTGGCTCAAGAAAAGAGGCTAAGGTTAGCAACCGTACATTAAGAGAAGAAAAAGCTAGGATATATATACTGTACATGTATATATATATACACACACATACATACAGTACATACTTCCAAGTGGTAGAAATCAATATATATATATATATATATATATATATATATATATATATATATATATATATATATATATATATATATATATATATATATATACTACAGAGACAATACGGACAAACATACAACAGCGTTTGAGGCTACGAATCCACACCTGACAGGTGTCAAAGGGGGGGGCGACAAAATAAAGTTTAAACCGGTCAAGACCTCTCTCTCTCTCTCTCTCTCTCTATATATATATATATATATATATATATATATTATTTATATAATATATATATATATATATATATATATATATATATATATATATATATATATATATATATATATATATATATGTATATTCATAATATATATATATATATAATATATATATATATATATATATATATATATATATATATATATATATATTCATATATATATATATATATATATATATATATATATATATATATATATATATATATATATATATATATATATATATATATATATATATATATAGTTTATAGCTGTAGTTCAGTGCAGAGAACCGACTACAATACCCGTAGCTGAGAGCCACTTCGATCTGGACACGATAGATAAATTTTGCGAGAATTCTAAAATTGTTATTAAGCAGCTATAAATTCATGATTTCAAATATACATTTACTTACGTATACATCTAAAACGATCATAATTCGAGCAAACTTTTCTTAATATCAAAGCACGAAGGTACAGATTCAAAATAATGGATCCTTACAGTTAGAAATGCAAAATAATTTTGCCAATATGATGTTTATGCATATACGTATTCTGAAAAACTTGGCAAAATAATTTTGCGTTTCTTAAGGATCCATTATTTTGAATCTGTACATTCGTGCTTTGACATTAAGAAAAGTTTGCTCGAATTATAATCGTTTTAGATGTATATGTAATTAAAGATTGTATATTCGAAATTATGAATTTATAGCTGCTTAATAACAATTTTAGAGTTCTCGCAAAATTTACGTATCATGTCCAGATCGAAGTGGCTTTCAACTACGGGTATTGTAGTCGGTTCTCTGCACTGAACTACAGCTATGTGCTAGATATGAGTAGTCTACTTAATAATGTAATTGTGTAAATGACGTATTTCCAATTTTTATATATCAAATAAGAACACAGGATTAAACGAATGAAAAACTGTGATCTTTATCTTTTTTGAGGACACCATCTGTAGGTTATTTGGGTATAAGATTACGTAAGATAACAAAGGGAGGCGTGCAGCAGGGTTTACTTGAGAAGGAAGCTAGATAACAGAACATCTAATAGAGGAAGAGCAGTGTGAATGCAGATAATGAAGTCAATGCGTGGATCAAGTGTTTGTTACGAAATAGATGTGGGGAGTATGAGAACATTTGGAGAGCATGTTGGTGGTGTACTGGAACCAAAAACCACTTATGAAAGAACTGATAAAGATGTAATGTAAATGGTCCTGTGGATCTGTGGTACAGAAAGTAATTTGTTGAGAGCTTTTAATTATTTCTATGATGAAAGCACATCATGTTAGAATGGGAGAAAAGAAAAGTGACTGGTCTGGTATAAAAGTGGTGTTTAATGCGTTCATGGTTACTTGACATCTGTATTGATTGATAGGGCTGTATGAGACACCACAAAAACGACAAAAGACGGTGCACAGTTTGGGATGGTAGAAGAGTTGATGCTTTTATATAACATAATATGTCGCTTAGAGATAGGGAAGAGAATTTGTAGAAACTAGCGGAGGTAGAAAGTGCTTCCAAGATAGGAAAGTTGAAAGTGAATTTGAATAATAGTATGATTATCATGAGGCAATGCTAGTTTATGTGGATGGTTGATGAATAAAATGATCTGATTCATATACTAAGTACTGGAAGCAAAAGCGATGGAGGATGATAAAATGCACTAAGAAGTGCTTTTCAAAAGTTTGAGAAGAGATCTTTACTGTCTATGGAAGCCAAATTTGCAATGTAAGAAGGGACTGCAGAACCAACTCATCTTCATTGAAGTTGAGTGAATATGAAGTGTAAACTGAAGGATGCAAGGTTGCAGCTGCTATGATTAAGATTTTATGTAAAACATATGTGAAGTAAGAACTGGAAGGGTGAGGAATATATAGAAATGCAGATATGGCAGGTGAAAAGTGTTTTGAGACCTTTTGGTTATTAAGTGCGTGCACGATAAAGATGATTGGCACTGAGTTTGTGGGGGAGTCCGACAGTGTTGATGAGTCACTGGTGACGAAGGATGAAGAAGCTAAAGTTTTCTGAAACCGGGCTATTTCATGATTCAGCTGTTAGAATATGAATACGGTACAAAGAATGCACCTCCTTTGACAAATAATTGTTGAGATACTGTAATCTATTAGAGAGCATACTTCTAGACACAGTCTGGCCCACAGCAACCACTGAATCCTATTGGTTGTTTGGAAGCACATGAAATCTTACCGGCTGAGGGATTATGACACGTATGGCTGCATTTCCTAAAGAAGATCTCGGAATTCGCTTTGCAAATGTTAGAGGAAAAAACAATTTATTCATCGCAATGATAATGAAAATTAAACAATGATCCTTGATTGACATCTAGCTCCAAATACAACAGTGACCAGCTTTTCCTTGGCTCATATTCCACATACATCAGTTGCTTGTCTTCTACTGTATATGTTGTTGTTATATTATCTCTGCAGTGAAAGCAAACAAAAGGGAAACAATAACGTTGGTCACATTCTTATTTGTAAACCAGATCAGGCTGTATTACCCTGATGTTTGTGATTCACTTTATTTTTTGCTTCTAAATTAATTTTAATCTTGAAAGTCCAGCTTTACCCTTCGCAATTTAGTATGAGAAAACAAATTAAAAAAATATCGAATCAAAACTTAAAATAACATACAACAATAGCCCATCTGCCACAACACTCATCTGAGCACTTGGCTGCGCTCGCAAGCATATAGTTAAGATTTGCGTTCTATACATGCCAATATATAATTTTGGCCGATATTGTAACCAAACCTTGGTCAATGGGGTCATGGTTTGAACAAATTTGACTTTACATTACACAAGAAAATTTTAACATGTTATGCCCTTTCTGGGAAATAATCCTTGAGAAAACAATATCGAAATCACATTACTCCAATTTTCTCAGCTTGGGAAGGAAGTGGCCCCCTTGAACAAATGTATTCCCCTTTAGTTAAAAATGCTTTGTCCAAATTCTGGTTAACACTGATCCCGTAGTTCTGGAGATGTCGCAGATGTATACATCCATACATACATACATAAATAAATACATATATCAAACGTCGATGAGAAAGCTCACCTAAGCTTTCAGCTCAGCAAAACTAGAAATGCACTACAGAAGCCCATAATGTTAGATATAGTTTATGTCAAAATACAAGCGAAGCCTTGGATTGAGACGCACGGCATGCGTTGAGATGTTATTTTCTTCATTTGATAAAGATGCGCATAAAATTTCATTGACCCTTGTCACTCAGTATTTCATATTTTTATTGACGAGAATGCAAATTAAATAAATTAAAATCTAATGCATAATTTTTGGCCCTTGATTCACCACGGACAAAATTTAAGTGAAATTTATCAATAACTTTTTTATAATATCAAATGCACATTCACAGCCAGAAAGCTGGTGAAAGAAATATGGGTCTACAGCCAGGTCTTTCTCAAAATCTAACCTACCCTATCTTGCCCCTTTGCCCAGTCATGAAAAATTCTTTTTAAAATTAGTCAAGAACTTTTAGTACCGTCTTGCAGACACTGACGAATATACATTTATGGATGAATATATAAAGTCTTTCGAATTTCAATGGTGTACTAAGAACCTTCATAAAACTTTAGGGAGAGGAAGTAAAACTTCCCTAATAGTCCAAGAGTCAGTCAATTTTCGGTATCAAACTAGGGGCAAAGGATTACTATTATTTTTGGGACGAGTAGGCTCCCTAGATACTGAAAATGTGTGATAGCCTTGAAAAAAAACTGGCCAAAACTATTTAAATGCTGTTTTTGTTTAATTTGCATATAACATTTTTCCGCAAATGAAGATGAGGCGGTTTACAAAAACCTTTGCAGAATGCTCTGTTTTTGGCCTAGAACCATCAAATTTGCAGAGATACGAGCTAATAACATGAGGAATACGAGAAACACGCAGAATTTGATTTTCAGTAGCTTACAACCTGTTAATGCCTTATTTTATATACAAAACTCAATTTTTTATGAAAATTGGCAATATGGTAATAAAATCATAACTTATAATCAAACCAATATAGTAATTGTTTTACTATCAAAATACAGTCCTAAAGCTTTTTTTATTCTTATAAAATTTCTGTAAGAATCTTTGTTTAAGCGTTAAACCATTAATTTGGAATGTAAGAGAGCATCGTAGTGACTTGTAGCACTGCATCTATTTTCACATCATTCCTAGTCTCTACACTGTACCATATTGAGTAATTTTACTCATATATTGCTTCACATTAACTAGATTTCTTAATTATTTGGAGCTGTCGCCTTAAAATTCCTGCAGAATTTTTTTCATGTATTTTTAATCAACTTTCTAACAATCACAGCTACATAAATCATATTTATCACTCATATCTTGCTGGTAATCTACACTTTCACTGACTGCTTGGTTACTGCATTCTGTAAGACTACACATGTCTGTGCATCCCATTCCATTTAATAAATGCACTTGGGCAACTTACAACTTTTGGAGCAAGTGCGTGCAAGTAAATCAAGGACGGCCTCAGGGGCTGGCAAGCCATTCATCCAGACTATAGCAAGTTGCTCTTTTTCATCAGTTTTAATCAATTTCCAACCTCTTCCAGTGGGAGTTTGTGTACCTGGATCTGGTTGTGAGCTTCTTTTCCATATTGCAGCTTGATAATTTGCCCTCTCTGAATGCTTTTTCAAGTAGTCTTAACATGGTGGCAACATATGACTCTCTATTTCTCCCTTTTGGGCACAAAACACATGGTATCTTAGTTCACTGATGTTAAATGTTGCTATTTTCCTAGAGTAAAAGTAGCAAGTGAACCTTTCCAATTCTGCCATTAATGATTCTGGTAAGTCCCACTCTGATCCCAACTTGGAGAATGTGTTATATGCTCCTCCACTAATCATCTTCAGTGCCATAACTTTTCCTCTTCCCGGAAATGCGCTGATCGTGTCACAACTAGTGAAAGAATCTAGTCCAGTAAGAGCATCACATACATCTTCTCCAAGATGAGTTACTATTTCCTCAATATCAACAAGTTTTATTCTACTTTTAGATCCACATTTTTGATACAATGGCACTTTGATATGTTTTTGAAATGCTAGACATAAAATGAACACATCAGTATCTACTGAACTTATCAACACTGCTTGATATCCTTCCTCTGCAGCATGGTCAGCGTGTAATAGTAAGCGACCATCTGCTTCTTCATGAGTACTTCTCAGTTCATGTATTTCCTGGGCATTACTGTTGGTAATTTTGTAACGTGTCTCCACAGGCTAAAAACAATTATTTATCTTTTAATTTTTCTGTATACTACATAGCTGTTTTCCATTCCTCCACTAAGAATGAAATGAGTCTTGTTTTATTACTTGTTTGCCCCAAAAACGTTCTCTATTGTCTAATTGTTTGTTTTTCAGTAATTTGTGTGACCTTCATTCCAGAATCTGACCCTCTCATTTGTCGCTCACTATTTTTGATTGACAGTTCTTGACATCTATCAAACACAACATCAATTCTTTGACTTCCTTCACCTTCATTTAAAATCATGGAAAACAGATCCTTGGCAATTTCCCCAAATGGTGCTTGATTACCTTTTATCTTTTGAACAAGATACATACCATCAATAATTGTTGCAGAATGCCGTGGAAAAGATTCAGATGTGGGTACATCCTTTTGTAAAAGTTTTCAAGGGAAGCTTTGTTAGTTTTACGAAGTATTGTAGTCCCTCAGGATTTGCTAAAGGCCATGGAAGAGGTCCTAAAGAATGAGATATAACCTCTTTCATTTTAAGATTGCGAGCCTGTGATGCTATGCTGATTTTTTAACCAAATAAAGCTCGATTAGCTTTCAAAATGACTGCTTTATCTTTACACTTTACCTCTTGCTTCATGCACATTGAAGTGAATGTTTTAAGTTTACGCTGAGTCATACAGTCATTAAATTTCTTTGTAGGAGGGATGCTTTCTAGTCTCTCCTTAAAGATTTCATATTGATTTTTCCCCATTTTAATTGCATTCATTAAGTCTGTCTTAACTTCACCAGTAACTATTTTTCCTGTACAGATGATTAATGGTTCATTTTCTTCTGCAAAAGGATCTATCCAGTTTCTAATGACATTCATTACAGATGATAATGCATGTTCATCATATTCCATTCTTGTTGTAAGCAAGTTAGGGTGAAGAGAACTTGAACCCCCTGATTCAATAAAGGTCCGCATCAGATGTAAAAACGAACTTCTGTATTCTGCTGTTATATAATACCTTTTCACTGGTCCTCGCTTAAGACTAAATCGTGAAGTACCTCCTGTTGTTTGAGCATCTTTATTTACTGTTTCTTCTATAGCTTGATCTATAGGTATGCAACCAAAGGTACTTGTTTCTGACATTTGGACAGGCAACTGGCCCTTCAAAAAACTGTCATGTACTTCAGGGTGGTCTTTTTCTAACTGTAACATTCGGGTATAGTATACTGGTATGTATCCTGCATAGTTGACCTTATCAAAAGAAAAATACCAAGGAATCATTAACCTTATTGCATGGAGATGGAGGAGCCAGTTTCCCTCTCGAGATGCTCATAGGAGATTAAGCAGTATACCTCCTGCCATGTCAACATATGTCATCCAGAAAGCTGATAGGTCTCCATTACCATGACGAAGAGAATTCAAAAACCTATTCCATAAGTTAAATGCAGATTCAAATTCTGATCCTTGCAATATTACGTCAATGTTGCCCTGGCTGAGATCATCACTAAATCTCATTACGTCATTGATAAAGTTGTATACTACCTCGATATCGTCATTAGTAATCCAAGATAAAAGTTTTCCCACACGAGTCTCATCAGTGCTTCATATAAACATTTGTGGACTCGAACTGCACGATTGTACATTTTTCCATCCATCACACCGGTAACCGAACCTTCTCCAAGTATGCCAGATCCAATGCAGATGTCACGAGGCCTCCATCTTGGAATCTTTTGCCAAGAATTGACGTGAAGTTGCAGATGGTGTAGAAAGCTCCCGTACGAAGAATTATATTATTGTACGCCTCTTTTTCCTTCCATATAATTTTTTGGTTTTTGTTGTCCACAAGTCACTGCATAAACAAAATCCTGGCTAAATGAATGTATTAGTCTGATGATTTTTGGAGACGGGTTTGCACTGGCAGCATTTACTGTAAGAAGCCCCATGTAAAACCTTTGAAGATAATCAGGTATTATAAGACCAAGGATCCACATCAGATGGATGACATGGTCATGGTGATTTTGCGAGATCTTTCTTAATCTTGTTTCCCAGATGGTTTGATGCAAGATCAATTAAGTTATCTTAGTTTGGTCTGGTCCTCCAAAGTTCTAACTCTGCCTTTAAATTTTGATTTTCCTTAATGACAGTCTCTACTGTTACCGTGTGAGGTACAACCAATAACTTTACATTGTAATCTGGATAAACTGATAAGCAATGCTCTAAGTACTTTAGTATATTTCTTTTGATGTTCTTTTTGGTGGAATTAATGACTTCTTGAATTCCTTTTAATTTCATTATTGACTAAAGCCTATCTGTCAAGGATGAGAGAGGAACAATTTGTTGATTTGGAATGACGGATGTTTTTATATATTCAATTAAATCATCGTACGAATCATGATCTATTTCATTATAAAGCTTATGATTTTCTTCAGAAGTATCTAGTTCTTTATTTTTACTGTAGATCTGGTATAATTTCTTCAGAAGTATCTAGTTCTTTATTTTTACTGTAGATCTGGTATAATTTCTGTAACAAGATCTGTGATAGGGAGCTTCTACAGCTACCAGGTCTCTGCAAGTCAGTGCCATAATCTTTGCATCCACGCGTAATTGTGTAGCCTTTACTAGCTTCTCCCATGATAGTGATCCCTTCATCCTTTTTGTCTTTTCACAGAATATGCAGACTACTTGAAGTAATGGTCCAGGTGGTGTTACACTCCTTGGTCGTTTAATAGAGGAACACTCTCCTTCTATATTACTCACTTTTCTTTTCAATGCATCTAGATCTATTTTCATAGTGAAAATACTTCTACATTTCCTGTGGTAGAACGTGCGAGGAAATTCATCATCACTTAAGCCCGTAGACAGGGCTAAGACAGGTTACAGTTTCTTATGGTGGTAAAGTTTGCCAAGACTCATAGCACATAAGCTCAACTAGTTTTTCATTCTTATCAACTTTATTCGAACATCTGCGTAACATACACTTTCCTTCTTCAGTAACCACAATATTAATATCTGCCATGATTACTATGTATTGAACAACACTCTAGTTTTCACCTGTGGAAGAAACAAACAAGAAATAGTAAAAACAAAGAAAATGAGAAAAAATTCAAATAAAGTGAGTTTTTGATTAAAATATTTAAATTAAATGGATTTTTAATCTACCCAAGTCATTACACCATCACCTGGAATAATGATTCTTAAAAGACAATATAGCTTTTATTATAATTGGTCAGTTTTGGCCATTTATCAATGACTGACAGGCAGATAAATGGCTTTAAATGCAGAACAATTCTTTTTCATCCGTTTGACGTCGTTTTGTAATTATTTTAGTAAATGCTCATAAGATATGATTTAGCCAGTAGATATTCAGGGTTATCATACATTTTCTAATACTATATACTTGTGGCTATCTGAAAATCATAGTGAAATTTTGCCCCTAATTTGATACCGATTTTCAAAATTTGAGGGTCTGGCTCGTGGACTATGACTACCTGTATATTCTGGTGCTGATAACAAGAGTACTTCAGTAAACAAAGACCCACAAAAATGAAGAAAAAAGTAGATAAATATATCTGCATCCACGTTCATGCATGAATACAAGGTTATACTTAACAAAAGACAAATGAGGAAGGAAGGAATGGAAAACAAAAGGGAGATAACGGAGAAATCTGAGTGGTGACCTTTGTTTGATTTGTGAAAAAGGCAATGTAAATCAGTTACTTGCATTATCATGTTTCATAATGATTTTGCAGGCATAAGTGTTAGAACGTTCATCTATAGCTGCAGAAATTCGCTTATCATCATTATTATTCATCTCGTTCTTTCATGTGGAACATGTGAAAAGAATACTTATATACGAAAATAGAAAATGCCTTAGAGATACGAAAAGAGAAGAATAAAACAAAATTAAACTAATATTAACGTGAGTTAATACTGTGGATGTAGAAAATATGCCTCTAAAATAAATAGAAGACTGACTTTACCCTCCATGTAATAAACTAATCATATGGGGCACCCAGCGTAAGGTAACTGCGATGACAGATTCTATGGACCTTGTCTGAACAAATGGCTGCTTCCTGCTAAAGCATAGAAGCTCATTAATTCAGGAAACCCTTAAAAGTGGTTTGGCAAAGACTTGGAAACCTATTAAATTACTTATCCCTGAGCTTGATATTAATCTCTGGCGCGTTTGTTCAATTTGCTCATTGTGCATCTTGTATAAGATATTTCATAATTCTGACCATCCTTTGCATTCAGATCTTCCCAGACGACACCTTCCACCACATATGACTAGATATGCTGTTAATTCTAAAAGTCTTGCCTTTCCTTTTGTGAAGTTCAACCACACACAATTTACTAGAAGTTTTGTTCGTGTTGCGACCAAATTGTGAAACAATCTCACTAATCCTGAAGTTTAAACGCTCGGACTTCAAAAGATCAATGTCTTTTAGCTGAGCAGGCTGGCATGAACCAAACTTAAAAGTTTATTTGTTATATGCACAATTATTTTACTTTGTTACTTATTTTATTACCTTTTGTTGTTTTCAGTTCATAGCTTATTTTCAGCTTCTCAATTTCCTATTGAGGCCCTTGGGACTGCAGGAATCTGCTTTTGCCACTATTCAGAGATGGCTTGGCTTGTAAAAGCAATAATAAAACTAATAATAGATCAATAGCAAATGTGATTCATTCTCGTACCTGAGAGAGAGAGAGAGAGAGAGAGAGAGAGAGAGAGAGAGAGAGAGAGATGCGTGGTTAACTAAAAAAGCAGCTGACAAAAATTACTTAATTCTAAGAGTTTCAACTAAACAAAAAAAAAAAAAAAAAAAAAAAACCAGGGAGCATAATCATGACTGGCACGTGCTCTTATGCTTCCAGTGATTAAGCGTTCTCGTGGCAGTTTCAGATTTGTGCTGCGGCTGAGCTTGAATCCACAACGAATCGTTTACGCAACGTGATCAAAGCATTGCATTTTACATTCAAGCTCACTTATTACCATATTTTAGCCTGCGCCATGGCACGTGCACCATTGTCATATTTAAAGTACAAGCCCTCGAAATAATGGGTTTGAGAGTCGAGAGACACTTCAAAATGAGTTCCTCTTCCAAAATCCCAATTTATATCTTATCTCTTAAAAAGGGGGAGGAGGAATAGGAGGGGGGGGAAGGGGAGAAGGGGTGACGCCGGGTAAATCAGTGTAACAAAGGAAACAATGCAAACGTCCCATGATTGGTCTTTAAACAATGACACGATTCCAAGTGTTGTTATTTTTTTCTTCCGATTCCCTGCTATTGTCGACTTTGTTCTCGCTCCCAGAAGTTGTGCTTATCAGTCCTCTTCATTTTGTCACACTTGAATATCGACCTTTGTTTTGTAGAGGGCGTCCTTTCGCCCTTGATGTGCCTTGAGAGGAACT
Source organism: Macrobrachium rosenbergii (assembly GCF_040412425.1). NCBI lineage: Eukaryota > Metazoa > Arthropoda > Malacostraca > Decapoda > Palaemonidae > Macrobrachium > Macrobrachium rosenbergii. The sequence continues at coordinate 30,104,971 of NC_089780.1, read as the reverse complement.
GTTGAAGCCACTCTTAGCCATATCGAAAATACATATTTTTCATATTCCTGTAAGCAGAGTCTTGTACTTGCACTTGCACATGATGAAAATCTTCAATAGAAATCTTTATTTTATTTAATTTTTTTTTTACAAAATATACTTATTACTCCATGGTAAGCAACAACAAAATCAATAATATTAATGACAATGTCTACGGTACTGGGATGAACGTACTTAATCGGCCTTTCTAAACTGTATTCAAGAAGGAGCCTTCTCTATTTAAACCTAAGTTATCCATGCTGATATGGTATAGTTGAACGAGTAATATAATTTTCACAATTAATTAAATTCTTGGCAATTGTGAACTCACGAAGTTCACAAAACGTTTGCTGATATTTTTTAGCCAATTAAACAGGCTATAAAAAATTGACGACTGGGAGCACTAATGTGGCTCAGAAGCTTATAGTCTGCTTTCCTTGAATGTAAGCAACGATGCTGATAACTTTGAGAGAGGAATCGCAGAACCTACAAAATTTCAGAGGAGCAACAGGTTCAGCAAGTAGCTGAACCAATGGCAGCATACCGGGAAGTGTGACAGATAGACATATAAAAACACTGTCGCATCATTGTACGTAAGAGTTACCTCGAGAAGTGAGGCTTCATTACAGACTCTACCAAGAAGCAACTGCCCAAAGAAGGCCGGATGAAGCATTTAGTGAGAGTTGCGAGTTCAGGAGACACGTACATCGGATAAAAATGATAATTTCCAGTCATTTCGTTGTTGGAAGATAAATGCACCCATCTGAACCATTTTTAATCTAACATAAAATATTTATTATTATCATTCAGATGATAAACAATATTCATATGGAACAAGCCCACACGGGCCAATGACTTGAAATTCAAGCTTCCAAAGAATATTATGGTGTTCATTAGGACGAAGTAAGAGGAGGTAAAGCGAAATAAAGAAAGAAAGATCTCACTTATTAAAAAAGAAAAAAAAAATTTAATGCATTGCATCTTCGCTTGAACTTGGAAGTTCCAGTTGCACAAAATCCTCTCTTACATTTTCTAGACATAAACAGTTACATTTCAGATGCACAAAAGACAAAATATAGTGAATACATGAAAGATAAAAATTCTACTTCGAACTCAAATGGCATGTGAAAAACGAAAAAAGACGGATTGCTTTTAAATGACAATTTTGCAAATTATAGCATAATTTATCAGTTTTTCCCAGTACAGGAAAAAGGTTCTTGCTGATACATCGAAGAATGTAAGGAAAAGCACATCAGTTAAAGAATGCGTTATACAAAGGGTACTAGAACAAATAGTTTCCAGTAGTCATAATGATGAAGACGAATTATTTACTCATAAATAATAATAATAATAATAATAATAATAATAATAATAATAATAATAATAATAATAATAATAATAATAATAATAATAATAATAATAATACCACTCCTGATGGTAATGAATTTCAGCAGCTAAAGAAACCCACGACATTTCACTCTCAATTTTGCAACAGTAGACTCTTGATTATCCAAAAAATTTTCAAAGTAAATCAGTCAAAACTGAAAAAAGAAAACAGGAACCACACACGAAAACAAAACTCCTTATACATACAAACGATGGGGTCATCAGAGCCATAAAGCGAGGACGAAAAGTCGATCGATTTCAATTAGAGCGGAACCTCCACCATGAGGGCGAACGAAGGCAAAAACCGCCAGCGAAGAAAGTCAGTCCACCATCAAATCAGTGAGACACAACACCACCAAACGAACATCAAATGATAAATAATATGAGAGATGAAACTTAATCGGGGCGACAGATGGGCAAGGCTATGCTTCTCCATCTCTCTGTCTCTCACTCTCTCTCCCTCTCTCTCTCTCTCTCTCTCTCTGTCAGTTCGAGTTACCCGGGAGAAGTTTATCTCATTAAACATTGAGGAGACAATAAAAACAATACAGGAATGTCAATTACGCCTCGAAATGACACCAGAGAACAAGGTTTCCAAAGGGCGGGAGAGGAGGCCTAGGATTCCATAAGAGACTGACAGGAATCTGGGAAGGAAAGGAACAGAAAAAATAAATGAGGAATAAACAAAACAGACCTCTTCTTCCTAACCCCTCCCTATCCCCCTCTTCCACCTCCTCCTCCTCTTCTCCTCCTCCTCCTCCTCCTCCTCCTCCTCCTCCTCCTCCTCCTCCTCCTCCTTCCCATTCTGGTGTGTGATGATAGTGTCATATTACGGCGATTACCCAGTCATAAGTATCTTGGGAACGGAGCAACATGGCCTTTGCAAAGGATGCCACCCTCTG